>NC_135357.1:4012500-4312500 GCF_051622035.1 Arctopsyche grandis | reverse complement strand
TTAACTTTTGACTATGGGAAATTTCATACCGATATAATCAGGGCTGTGAAGTAGGAGTCGTGGATTTTTAACTGGAGTCGGAGTCGCTTGATTATGATATGACATTTACTTATATATTTTACTTGATCTCTTTTTTTATTAACGAAATTAAGGGCTTTATATAAGGGAAAAGAAAGTGACTTGAAAAAGATAAAGATAGAATATTTTTTCTCAAAAACACTATTTCTGCTTGATTTAATTCACAAAATGTTATCACTTATTATAATAATTCGACATGTTTAGATTCTCGGAGAAGCAGAATAAATGTACATATAACAGAACACCATTATTTTTAAATATTGTTAAGCGCATAACATTATATTAAATATTTTGCGAGATTCAATGTGAAAATATGTACTTTTGACTGAATTTTTGGCTCGAGATTCGGAAATATATGTGTTTTTTAAATCGCGCGATTTTTCTATATCTTGGTGTTATTAAGTCGATGTCCCAAAATATGTCAATTTCCTGTTCAAAATGAATATTGGAATCTATAGTCGGGTATTTTATATTTCATTTGTAGTAATTTTTAGCTTTAAAATCTCTCGAAGTAGTCGTCCAGTTCAAATCAAAAGTCAAAAGTACGTATTTTCACTTGGGATTTTTTCTTACTGTTAATACTATTTTATATTGAAACATGTTTATTGAGATAGTGGTCTGGCCACACTATTTTTTTCGTTTAAAAGGGTTAATTGGAAGTGTGCTGAATTTGAAATCGATAAAATTGCGAGCTAAAAACTCGTCCCTGAACCATTTTTCGTGTCTAACAGTATAATCGACGAGGTGGTCGCCAACGTCCCGATGAGAGCATTGAGAAAAAGAAGATTAATGTAGCATATCTTATTAAAATCAAAGGAGAAATGCATTACATATCAAACCAAAACAGCAAACGTTGACTGGTTTATTTCTAAAATGAATTTAACCAAATCGTCATTGACCTTTGTTACAGCTTGTCGTAGAAAACCCCGCTCAAACAGGGCAAGAAGAATGTTCCTGTACATTTGCTGACCTGAATTCTTCCTGCATCTACCAAACAGACAAAAGGTCCGGTAACTGAACACTAGCGTTTATCACTCTATGCCGAAAAATAATAAGAAAGCTTCGCAAAAGCTCGTCTCTCAAGCAACTTCTCAGATATCCCACAACAGACGTATCGACGTCTGAGTCACGTCTCGAGGAACGCCAGGACGTGCGATATTCGAGCTTTCCGGATCCGGGTTGGAGCTTTCCCCGAAGCTCCGTGAGAGCTTTCGGAAAACGCGCCCGTGCATGGAAAACATATTTCCCGGCTACAAAAGGAACACCTGCTCGAGAATTGGAGCGGTTCTCGAACTTTTCAACGGCCGACTTTTAATCGATTTCATTGACCCTCACCACATGTCCGAAGGACAATCCGTCACATAAAGGTAATTTAACATTTTAATGCGTATGCAATTCAAACTTTTTGAAAATTTAATTGAATTTGTTCCATTTGGAAGTATGATTTTTAAAATTTCACTTTCACTTCTTTTGTATATGTACATACTGTTATTTATTTATGTTTGGACCATTCAGGAATTCCTAATGCACTACAATGGTCAAAAATGTAACAGAAAAGAAACAAAATAATAACTAAATAAATTAGACATAACAAAAACAAAGCAACACATTTACACAATCATAAAAATAATAAGCTTTATAATAGCGGATAATAATAATAATTAAAAATTGTAAAAAAACAACAAAGAAGGGAATGTATTACAAATGGAGAAATTTTTGCAGCATTTTATAATCAAATTGGCGAACTTCAAGAAGCTGAATAACTTGAGGTTAGCAAGAGAGATAGGAAGGAGAAGGAAATTTTACAGGAACCGTTTAAAAGAAAATCAGAAAAATTGGCAAACTAAGTCACAAACCAAGGTCCGGCCAGCAGCGAAACTCTAGTGGGGCTTGAACACGTGACAATTCAGCCCGAAAGCATAATATTCTAACCACTAGTAGACGCCGCTGGGTATGACTGGAAATTCTGTTCAATCTCAAATAGTATGAATCTTTTGCAGATCTTCAAGATTGAACAGAAAACGTACATATGTACATATATATTCTGCATCTTCAAAGTATGAATCTTCATACTTTGGTGATGCGAAGAATGAGAGGCGATTTAATTGAAGTTTATAAAATTATAAATAACCATTACAATTGTCCTTACTTGATAATTGTCCTTACGTTTAACAATAACACTTATCTGAGAGGTCACACTCTCAGACTAAAAATAATAAGAGAATACTTCTTTTCAAATAGAATGGTTAAAGCTTGGAATGGTCTATCCAATGAATTGGTTACTTCTAGTAATATAAACCTATTTAAAAATAACACGATTTCCTTAAAATGCATGGGATTTTGTAGTTCTTTTTTTTAAGTTTAAGTTAAGTTTATCTTTAGTATTTTCTCGTGAGTGTTTTATTTTTATCTATTTTGAGTGGTTAATAAATTTATTTCAGTTTTTTTTGTTGATATTTTTCATTATCTCATTTAATATTTATATTTCTGTACTACTGTATGATTATCAAATCCCTTGGGTCCATTGGCTTTCCCGCCTTTTCCAAGTATTATGAAATAAATACTAAGAATACTGTTTTTTAAAAATCCGTTAATTTCATAATCATTATATTTGATTTGGAATTAAAATAAAGTATATACATATATATATATATATATATATATATATATATATATATATATATATATATATATATATATATATATATATATATATATACCTTTTATAACTACCGTTCCATACTTTTCTCGCAAACGAACTAACCATTAAAAGATTGATTAAAATATTCTTTATTTAAAACCACATTAATTTATAATGTACATATACAATGAAATTCATGATTGATTTCAAAGTTGAAACTCTCGAATTTCTTTAACTTCATTTTTCGAGACAAATTTTAAATATGCATTACAAAAGGAAAAGTTCGGATAAATCCGTCGGTGAAAAGTGCGATTGGAAAAAGCCCGTCACCGGATCTGTGAAGGAAGGATTGAGCTGTCTGCGAATAGACAATTTTCACATCCGTTTCCGGTTACAATTTTGAAGCAGGTTTCGATTGGCCTCCAGTAGAATTTATTTGAATTGTTATAGTTCGATAGGTGGGTAAATTGCTTGTTAGCCAAACACATGTGTTTATATGAATATGTAAATATTATTAATGAGATATCTTACATAATATAGGCATATTTATGTATTTCCTGTTTTAAATTGATGAATAAGTTTCTATTGAATGTGTTTGATTAATATTGGTTGTATATATGTATATTGACATAAAATTCGTACACTTTCACTCAAAGTGTCAAAACTTTCGGGAAGCTCCATAATCTTTCATAAGATTTGAATCGCTGAATGTGGAGTGAGACTTGCATTTTCATCGTGCTGAATTTCAAGTCGGAAAATGAACGTGTTTTCCACACCGTGAAGCACGATTTGCGGTCAAACTTCTTCTGGGTAAACATCTCAAGTTTTTCCGATGTAATAAATTTTCCTTATCTACGTTTTCGTAAGTCAGCGAATATTATTGGCGAGACGATGTCGTCTAGGTGAATGTCGATTGGATTATTTGTAGCGAAAATACGCATTTTAACTTTTATCTCGAAAACAAACCTTATTTTCCATTATCGCACATAATTTTATGGGCACGACATTACTGTCTGAATAAGTTACTGCCGAAATATGTCCATTTCCAATATTAAATCTTTTATTTTTAATGCTTGTTTGCTTTTTACTTTATCTTCTTATGTACATATATGTACATACCTATATACATGTATACGAAATATCTACATATGTATATATATATACATAGATGAAGCTCCGTGATCGTGATCAATAAATTATCACATTTTCATGGTTTTTAAAATAAGCCATTTATTCAGACATGTTACGTTATCATTTAAACAAGCATTATCATACACTTACATATTGTATATATTTTTATGTTTTCACTTCGAAAGGCATACTTTTCCTTGTGTAATGTGGAGTTTTGCGATGAAATTACCGAGATCAAA
The DNA here is from genome assembly GCF_051622035.1 of Arctopsyche grandis. Taxonomy (NCBI): domain Eukaryota; kingdom Metazoa; phylum Arthropoda; class Insecta; order Trichoptera; family Hydropsychidae; genus Arctopsyche; species Arctopsyche grandis. The sequence continues at coordinate 4,308,411 of NC_135357.1, read as the reverse complement.
CATTTCCCACTTTTGACAGTTGCTTCAAGATCAATTTTACGACAAGCAAAGCTTCCAATCGTGAAACCGATACTTTTACCCGCAAGTAATCGATACCAACTGACCCATATAGAGTACGATGAGTGTAATAAATCCGACCACGCCATAGTGTCGAGTCCATTTTGAAAATTCACCAACGCGTCATCACGCAATACAGCTACTTAAAATCTTCTCAATCGGATTTATTATATAATAATTTATGCAAAAAAAAATATTGTGCAATGGATTAAATTTTAATTTCTTGTGTGTTTTGCGTTTTTAGATGCGCGTGAATCTTATTGAGTTTTCGTTCGCGTTTTCAGTCACGTTCGGCGATACGTCTTTTCCACATTCCGTTCAAATACTTTCGCGGAATAAATATTCAAATACGTCTCTATCGAGACGGGATGTATAACGTCTACCCATCTTAATGCTCCCCGAGAAGCTCTGTTTCCGTCAATCTCTTCTTTTCCTCCTCCCATTCGAGGGAAAATCTCTTTTCAACGGTGAAAAGTATACGAAAGAATCTCATTCAGGAAAAAATAAATTCATGAGTCCACTTCTTATTTTTTTACCTTCTTATCTTCATAAAACACATTTTTATATAATATAAACAAACGTATTATATTTGAAAATCATATTCAAATATGAAACAAATGCTTGTGTGTACATTTTATTGAAAGCACTGATTATACCAAATTGCACTGCAAAATATAATTAATTTCAAATAGTGATGAAGTTAGTGATTAATAATTCACTATACGAACATGGAAATGATCGTTTGAAATGAAATATATATTTGCCAAAAGAGCTTTGTAGTGCTAATATTATTCATTTGAACTTAATCTCTTGTGTAATATAAATAGTTGTATGTAGCATTGCAAATGTATATGATTTTTTAAATGTATCTCATAGTTTTTTTTATCTTTTCTGAAAAGTTTAGAGTAAATTTAAAAAAATATATATATTTCAGCCCTAAATGGGTGCAATTATTTAATTTAAAAAAATTTATTCTATATCTTTTGAAGAAAAAATGCTATTAAATTGTCAACAAACGTTTTATACTCATTAAATGAATAAAATAAAGTATTGAAAATATTTAGAACAATTTAATTAATAAGTCTATATTAATATAATAGATTATATAAATGCCAAATATAAAAATAGTAAATGAATTTAAATACATTTGGAATTTATAAGAATCAAAATTCGCAATCAAATATTGTTGTATGCCTACTGGGATTAAAATTGATTTAACGTTCACTTAAATATTCATTATTACACATGTGTAGATATTTACATATGTCTATTACAAATTCAATTTTAAGCTAGAATACATCAACAGGATCGGTCTCCGCGACGAGACAGAATGTTAAATGACATACAACGCAAATATCGGAAGGCAAAGATCGAAAATCGACAGATCTTAAGTCGAAAGATCAAAAAAAAATAGTGCATGGTAAACGGTACATACTCATGTACATATTCACTTAATTTGCGCGAGCAGGATACAACAGGAACAAGAGGAACAGGCTTTTCCTCCCTTATTAATGTGCGCGCGCATAATACGGGAGGAAAAGCATGTTCCTCTTGTTCCTGTTGTATCCTGCTCGCGCAAATTAAGTGAGTATGTACCGTTTACCATGCACCATTTTAATTTGATCTTTCGACTTAAGATCTTTCGATTTTCGATCTTTGCCTTCCGATATTTGCGTTTTCTATCATTTAACATTCTGTCTCGTCACGTAGACCCCAACAGAATATATAAGACAATATATACATATCATATTAAAACGACAAATGTACATACATATATTCATATTAAAGACACTTATGAACCAATCATAAATCCGAAATGGTTTCTATTTTAATCTTCCACGAGAAAATCCAATCTTCGTGGTAAATATTGACCGATAGGTATACGAGTTTATCGGCATACTTGTGTAACTACATTTTTGCTATATTTGGAATTTTTTCATTTATTATCTCTTTCTTTGCCGTGTGTTCATATATGAAATATTGGGTAAGATACGCGAGATATATTTCGTTCCTGTGGTCACTTTCGATACACTCAATATATAAGTGTTGAGCAAGCACAATAGAGAAGATGTTATCGATGGACCAGGAGGGAACTGAACCGAATTTTCTCACGGTTTTCGTGAGCAATATCGTTCGCTTCATTGCACCAGCGCACAGGAAACTACATACAAAGTATATATGTATATGTACGCCATATTGATTATGCAAATTATATTTGTATTAAAACTGAAGTAACATTGTAGTTGCGAGTATAATAGATATGGTTAAAGCAACAAACTGGGCAAAGTCTGGCAATCGAAATATGAAATATACATACAATTTCATCGTTCATCGAACACAACAGCAAAACACACGGCACATTTGAAATTATAATATGCACATATATGAATATAATTCATTCGTGGTGTTTTTTTTTCCGATCTTTCCTTGTGAAATAAAACGGGTAACCGGGGTAAAATACGACACACGAAAACCGTCAAGCGAAATTTATTCGTCGACAATTGTGATGTAAATCAACGCCGAACGGACGAATAAACGTTCTCCCCATGCATACATTACTCACTGTTACACTTTTGACCCTTTGCCTGCCGACGCACACATCACACAATTAGCTGGATCACCCCCAGCAGCTGGACATTCGTACGGTTTGCGTACATTCTCACTAGGATTTCGGCTCTAATCTCTGAACGTGTGTGGTTGCTTCTCGCCTTTTTCGGGATTCAGTCTTGGTAATAAAGGCGTATCGTTTTAGCACTACCTTCTAGCACGTCTCGAAATACAGGTTTTGCAAGAAGGTACGTATATTTTGCAAAAAAAAAATGTATTAAAAACTAATGGAACTTATTTTTTGCGATTATTGCTTATAACACTTCGTCTAAGCGTTTTCATCACGCGAGAGTGGCGGAAATACTCACGGGACTATAAATTATGATTTTTACTTTATCTATGTACGTAATAATAATATATGAAGTTTTGTGATCATGCTTAAATTCTAACTCGAGATTTTGACTGATTCGAACTCAGAATCGATCACAAATCACGTTTTCATGATCTAGAAAAAATGTGTGTGTATGTGTCTGTGTATTTTGGGGATTTTTTGAACACCGTTAGTCCTGTTACTGTCTTATCGATACGACGTAAATTTTTAAAATATGTACATAAATATAGGTGTCCTATTTTTACATACCTCCTTTGCATTTCACATGGCTTTCGTGTTTGTGGTCATTTTTACATACCTCCTTTACGTTTCACATGGCTTTCATGTCAGTGGTCATTTTTATCTCTTATCCGATCGTTTTCATACTTTGCCATATTGCTCATTTTGGTCATCAATACACGTTAATGTATCGTCTGCCATTACGTTGGAGATAAAATATCGTATACAACGCGTTTTAAACATGCGGAAAGTAAATCTTCTTGATGTTTAATAAGCGTTCGTCCCGTATCTTCCAACCTGTTCGCCTTGATATGGCGATATAAGATTTTAATTGTTTAAACGCCTATAATTCACTCTATATATTATGAAATTTGCTCTATTGGTTCTCGTTATCTCTAATATATAAATATTTATAGTTTTAACTCTCATATGTATTTATAAATTTAAATTTTGGCGTGTAGCTTCTTGTAAGGTAATACACGATATATGTATATTGATTTTTGGCCAAATATGTCAGATCTGAAATTTCACGACTAAAAGTATATCTCTTCACTGAGTTTTATCTGCGAGATAAGTATTCAATAAGAAGTTATGTTGTATCTAATTGTTAATATGATTTACAATAAGCTTACATACATTTAGTTTTTTACAATAAGCTTATTTTAAATTTTTGAATTCAATTATCTCCCAAACCGCTTAATGAATCAGACTACATCATTACCAGCAGCATAGATTAGTGGTTAGCGTGAAATGCTTTCAACTGAGTGGTCACGGCTTCAATCAATGGCCAGGTGCTGCTGGCCTGACTTTGGATATGTGACTCCAAGTCCATCTTTTCCTATCAAAGTTTTCCAATTTATCTGATTTCTCTAAAACGGTTCCAACTAATTGGTAACTTTGTCCTATTCTCAAATTCACTGACTTATAAAATGCTACAAATATTTTTGTCAAATTTAGTCATGATGTGTCTATGATGCTCTATCAATTGTTTATCGATGTATCGATGTATGTCACTAACAGCATGGACTACTGATTAGAATATAATGAATACGGACTAAGTGGTCATGGGTTCGTGTCCCACTGTTTTCTGCTGGCCAGACCTTGGTTTGTGGCTCCAGGTCAATAATTTCCTATTTGATTTTCGAATTTATCTGATTTTCATTTAAACGATTCCTGCAAATTGGCTTCCCAGTCCTATCTCTGTCGCAAAAGCTCAAGTTATTCAGCATCTTAATTTTTCGCTGGTTCGTATAAATGCTACAAATTTGTCCGTAGATGTCTCTGTGGATGTTGTTTCGTTATATGTACGTATTTGCCTCGTATAATGCTTACATGCTTATTTACAATATTTAAACATATATATCATGTCATGTTTAATGTAAAATATATTTTAATATTTATTTATATATAAATAATAATTATTGATCGGTATTAAACTCATTCCATAAAGATAAGTGTGCATGATTGATTGAATAAAAATACTAAAATAAAAAATTATTATTATGCTGTATTATACATACACAAAAATACAATATATGTATGTTTAATATTTTTTTTCACCCTGTGTATGTAGACTTTATACCTATGTAATACATATGTATACGTATGTATGGGAGATGAGGTGTCCCGTAGTCTCGTAAACAAGTCGAATGGGTGTCGTCGGGTCAAAAGTTATTTCTATGCGTCGAAATAGGGAAGCTTAGCCATCCCGGTCCAGATTGGGGACATAATCCAATTACTGGATGTGTGCGTATACAGATGGACCCTGGCACGTGTCGCGAACCGCGCGAATAAAGGCCCTATTTTGATTTTGACCCTTATAGAAAGTACTGGACACTCGGTTAAAAGGTGCCGTAAAGATTTTCTTTATAAAAGAATGTTTCACGAATATATGTACTAGAGGCTGAAAAGAAGGGTAAATGGTATAAACTAGATTCGAAAGTATTGTTGAATTTGGGGTGCAAAATATATATATATATATATATATATATATATATATATATATATATATATATATATATATATATATATATATATATATATATATATATATATATATATATTGCTTATAAATTGAGTTATAAACACTATGAACTTTCAAAAGGTCATCTACATACATATGTATATAATGATGACCAAAATGAGCAAAATGGGCAAAGTATGAAAATGATCGGATAAGAATGTGAAACGTGAAGGAGGTTTGTAAAAATGAATGTCTGTCTGTCTGTTTGTCTGTCTGTCTGTCTGTCTGCTTGCCTTTTTGTCTGTCTGTCTGGACATGCATACAACAAATCATGGAAGTTCCATCGTAATTGGTTTAGTGGTTTAGGAGCCTATACGAGACAGACAGACATTCATTTTTACAAACCTCCTTTACGTTTCACATTAAGACAAATTTTCTGTATCTCTTATCTCATATCTCAGAAAGAAAGACAAACAGACAAGCAGACATTCATTTTTATATACATACATAGATGATCTTATGAAATTTCAATTTAGTTTAGAAAACTCAATTTAAAAAGCAATTATTTTTTTGCATAATATAATATGTATGTATATTTACAATTTTTTTTATATATAAAAATTTGATCTGAAAAAAAAATCTGAAACCGGTGAAAACCGGTCAACCTGCTTTTTATTTGTAAAAAAAACCGAAAACTAGACTTTTGGAACCCCTAGTCTGGAATATAAAAATAAAACAAATTGGATTCAACATCAGAATTTGCACCAAAAATACAAAATTTGAATGCCTAAAATGTAATTGAAACACTATGTTTCAATTCGTTATATATGATGATTTGAATTATTCATGGGGGTTTTGCAATCTCCCGTTTGTCTGTCGCGCTTCGCATCCACGGAATAAACTTGCACAATGCAATGACGCTAACGAATGCACACACATCGCGATGTCCGCGAGTGCAGTTTCCGACATGAAAGCGGCTGTTACAGAGGTTCGTTTTATAAAAGACATGACCGAATGCATTCCCATTACCCACCGCTTTTTATGTGCATCTGACCTGCTTTCCTCGAAATAATTCAGTCGAGTGGAAGCTCGTCTGGGAGCGCGAAAATGCGAAAAATGTGCATCGTCTCGCTTCAACTACCGTGGAAAAGTTCCTTTCAACCATGTAAATGCATTTCGTTACGTCTAAATTGAGAGGAGTACAACTTTGCCACTGAATATTCAGATATACATATAATTATGTAATATTTCGTTGAAAATTTTTGACATAGAAATAACATCGATAATATAGCTTGAAGTTTAAATGCTTTTTATTAGATATTACTAAAATATAATCACAATACATCTTATCGTATCATATATGTATGTACATAATATCACTATTCTGCGTGTCTGTCTGAGATAACACTCGCTTTACTATAATAGTCGTTTCGATTCGTTATATACATATATGTATATACATCACAGCCAAACTACGGCCAAAACGTATACGAATATATGTAATAACAAAAGAAAAGAGTGAAGATTTTTTTCTTGTAGGGCAAAAACCATGTACATATCAGAAATATCAGTTAGAACTAATTACATATATGCATTATTATTATTAGCCACAACGTAGTGCACTGATAGACCTAATGTATAACACTAGAGAGGTCGTGAGTTCAAGTCCCGGCCGAATATGTTGCTGGCGATATTTTGTAGTTATTAAAACACAGATCGACTGTCCCCTAGTAGAATTTCCCGATTTTCGTAGCTTAGTTTTTCAGATGCTAATAACTCAGTTTTTTAGCTTTATTATTAGCATCTGAAATTTGTTTAAAATAATAAAATGCTACCTAAATAATGTATTTCTTGCAAATTTGCTGTATAAAAATTAAAAATTGATTATTCATAAGTTGTCTCTAGTATATTCTACATATGTATATTCTACAGTATATTCTACATAGCCAGTAGTATGTTTAGCACTCAGTGATCAGTGGGTTCGATCCGCCATACTGCTGGTTAGATTTGTGACACCAAATCGATCGTTTCTTATCAGAATTTGGAAATTTTATCTGATCTTTGTTGAAACGATTTCTCAAAATTTGCAAAATATATCATCCTACCTGCTGTCATAAATCTTTTGTATTTAATGTAGGTATGTGTGTACAATTTTTAAAAATGTAAGTCTCCATAGATTTTTCGATGGAATACTTAATTAATTGTTAATATCGTGTTCTACAGCCTCTCAAAATACAGTGATTTATATAATAATAAAATGCTGCATTGTTTGTAATTAATTGTCCAGGAAGGCGCATTGGGGCCTTCCTGTCAAGCCTTCCTGGTTTATCTTTGTAAAAATAATAATAATATGTACTGTTGTGTTTGAAAAATTGTTAATATTAATCTAACTAACAAAAATAGTCTATCCACATGTGTCACCATAATTTTGAGCACAGTAATTGAATTTCCATCTTATTTTTATTACTAGCCTCTTATTAGCTCGCCTTCGATTATTTCGTCTGACAAAATTTGGATTCTTATCAGATCGTTTTCAAATTTTGCCACTTTGCTCGGTTTGGCCATCAATATATATGGAAATCAAATCCGCTATTACTATGGTGAAAAATAATCGTAATAGACACGTTTGAAAATACTCCATTATCTTTCTCAGTGACGTCTATTAGAAAGTTGCCGTATTTATCCACACTTTTCCTATCGTTTTTTTCCCTTTTCTCCATCCTCTTGTTATGCCATATTTTAATTGTTTAAACACTTATAACTTTTTTTCTTTTTCACTCTATATTTTATTTAAATGTTATTCTAATGTAAATTAAGTCAACTAGCTAGTGAAATTACATGAAAGATGACGTAAATAATAATAAAACGATACATATTACACCCATCTTTACTCGTTTGCGGAAATATAACGGCACACGAGGGAGCTCAATTGAAATATTTAAATACAACATAAAGTGATCTTCCATTCGTAGTTACTTACTCCACGCCCGAATACAAACGACATTTTAAAAACAAAATGGCGGCCAACGCCATTTTGCGTGCGCCGCCTGCGAACGGCCATAACGGAGCGCCAAACGACCTTGTACCGAAAAACTACCGTAAAATTTAATTACGAATTGTTTCAATCTAAATAAAATTCGAGTTTTATTATTAAAGCGAACGGGGGGGCGAGAATAATACGAAGTGAGAGTGGTGAGGAGAGGTGTGGGGCCAGTAATTTGAAATGCAAAAACGAGCGTGCACACCACTCGTTAGCGATAAAAATTTACGTGAATACTTACTCGTAGAGATGCAGGAGTATTCTCGGTTGTTATTGCACGTCATCACCATTATCATTATCGTCAGTCGACCAAGAGAGAGAGATAACTTTGGAAAAATCGACTATACCTACAAGCAAGTACAAAATACGCCATAGACAATGTATACTTTCATACATACCGTTATATAACTTGTTTATCTTTCAGCATTACCATACTATAATTTCGCTCTTCACATGGTCATACATGTGAATGACCAAGCTTAAAAAAAAATTCAATACGATATTTGCTGTAAGACAACCAGCAAATAATCAGGGTTGTAGAATAGGCGGTACGCGCCGGTACGGCGTCCCGCCACCTTTTATCGGCACCGGTACGTGACCCGCCATAAAAATTTCATAAATCAAAATAGTATAAATCTTTAATTTTTTCGAAAAGTTTTACCACTTTTGCAATATTTTTCACCCAAGCTCGATGACAAGGAGCGCTCTCGTGCACAAAAATTATATCAGGATCAAGTATACCACCAGGTTTTATGTGAAGAACCAGATGTGTCTTTAGCACATTTAAATATTGGTCCCCATTCATGGACCTATTAACGAAATAAATATCATTCCAGCTTCTAAATTAACTTTCCTTTTTCATTTGCTTCCTTTCTTGGTAAGGTGTTGTTGGGCTTCCACCTTCTCGTGGTCCTTACCGAACAGTACTTTTTAATCATCTTTAAAAGTACTGACACGAAGAGCCTCCCAGTATGTAACGTTTTCGTCCTTGGAGTCATTTAAGTAGAGTCGAAATTAACTATGTAAAAATACATGTATTGTAAAAATTGTACAAAAAATTGTGTGAAATCAAGCGTACTGTCACCTCAAAATTTAGCACTACACCACTGCTTATAATGCTTTCAAACAAACTGGTCACGGACTCAACTCCCACCGGTTGCCGCTGGAAAGTCCGTCGATTTATGACTTCAGGTTGATCGTTTCCTATCAGAGTTTGCCAATATCTGATTTTCATCGAAAAAGTTCTAAAAAAATTGGCCACCTTACCCATTTTTTCGCAAATTTCGAGTTTCGCATAGATATCCAAGGTCTAGCTAGCAGCATACGGGATATTAATCGTGACCACAAAATTGAAAGCAGTAATTGCTAACGATTGATTTATGCTTCTACTTAAAATTATATTACAATTACTCAGTGATATAATGTTTTAACAAACATATTATACATAAATAGCTCTTTATAGCTTAATAGTTTTTCTTTGTGTATCAACATGAGGAAAATTGGCGACTATCATGGCAATTTAAACCTCGGATACTATTGCAACAAGGTCTTTTCGAACCACGAGATTATACTCCTTGCCAGTCTCTATCATACTTTTACTTCCTCTGTATAATGAGCTCCATAATTCCATATTTTATTTTACTCTTTCATTGTCTTCGGAAATTCACCATTAAAATTTTTGTATTTTTTATTTGGACCGCATTACTGATCTTATAATAAATAATATATGACTCATTTTGTGCCGCATTTTAGATTAGTTCGAAATAAAATCTGATTTTTACATACCTCCTTTTAGCTTCACTTACGATTACATTTCTGGAAAATATTTGCCTCTTATCCGATCGTTTTCATACTTTGCCATATTTCTCATTTTGGTCATCAATATAATTTTAAATTGAGTAGAATTTTATTTTGCTTTAATGCACATATTACCCACAGTAAAACTTCGATTTAATTTAAATCGAATTTAACAGACGATTCTAAGTCAAAGCTACTGTAAATTAAGGTCAACATCTTCGAATACCATCCCATATTATGTGCCTTCTAAAAACTTCAAACCATTGTTGATATTTCACCATTGTATATTAAATGGAAAATTTGAAATGCAAATTAGAATTCTTCAATGAATCAATTCGTTATGTATCACTGAAAGGAAAATTTGGTTCGTAGGTTGTATGTATGTAGTATCAGTTGCGTTGCGTACGATAATAGAAGGCTTCGTTTGCCGGATTCCAAATATTTGATTGGGTTTTCTCGATGACCATCCATGTAGAACATCCACTAATGGCTTTCCGACGGATTCGGGACACGAATATCAATGGCCCGAGAACACTCAAAGCCCTCCCGTTCGCATTTGTGAGCCATCGAACATGACGCTTTTAATTCCGAACATGCTCGAGATGGAAGAATGAGCGGGAGAAGAAATCGGACAATGCCCGTCGGAAGCTTTCGATTCGACCGTTTTTATTATTTTTGCTCGATCTATTTATTTTATTTTTCAAATTGAGAGCGCTCTCGCAGCCTGAAAGCCTTCGCGCGCTCTTAAGCGCGTCGAGATTTTAATGCGGAAAATTGCTCAACGCTTTTCGCGCGGTCGGATAAAGCGCGTCGAAGTTTTATCGATTGGTAATTAATGTACATTGCGAAAATGAATCAAGTCATATTGTTTTCTTATTGTTTTTTTTTCATTATACCGCATTGAAGCTTTTGAGGTGTGGGCGTATGCTGAAGATCCCATGAACCAAGAAAATGTGAAATGAAACTGTCCTCAACATGATAAGGAGAGGCAGTGAACTTGATTTTGATTTTTAAATGCTTTTTATTATTACGAAATTATGTTCACAATACATATTATATCTTTTTTAATAGCTACTGATCTACTGATCATTTTCTATTTCACAATTTAATTTTATTTGGTTAGTAATCATAGTATTATATTATTGTAATGTTAATGTACAGCATAATAGGAAAAAGAGCTCAAAAACCTATTTATAATTCTTATAAATGCTCGTAATACATCTAATACATAATATTAATTAAAGACTCTCTAAAGTCGATGACCTAAAGCAGATTGTGTTTAGGTAATCTGTGTGTTTTACCTGAATGGTATAGACATTTTGTTGTAATCACCGAAACTCTTCACAAGTGTGTTAGTATGGTTATTAGTGATTCTGTCATAGAATCTACTGGTTAGTTTGTTAGTAATGTCTGTAACAAACGGAATATTATATATGGCATGCAGTTTTTTCAAGTTAGTATATATGGGTGTATTGTAAATTATTTTTAGGGATTTATTTTGTATTACTTGCAGCTTGGAAAGGTTAGTATTCGAAGCGTTATTCCATACAGGTGAAGCATAGGTTAATAATGGTAATATGAGCGCGCGATATGATTTTATTTTATTTTGAGTTGATAAATAACTATGGCGATTGAATATTGGATATATTGAGGATATATCCCGCATCGCTTTGCATTTCGCTCCCTCAATGTGAGGTAGTGAACTTGTTTCTGTCATCAAGTGGAGAAAGATGAAGTCCAAAATACGAATTTTTCCGTTTAATAACCGTGGGGAAAATATACGATCGGAAATGGATTGGCAGGAAGAAGTTGATTTGGCTCTGAAAAGTGATCCGGATGCGGACAAAGCATCAGAAGGAGAAATGGAAGAATATTTTATTTAAAAAAAAAACTTTGTGCCATAGTGGCTTTACAGCTTCCCAACACACTACTATGGCCAGTCATCTGTAAATACATACATAATTAAGAGAAAAAAAATATAAAAATAAAAAACCAGCAGCTAAGACTTGTAGTTAGCATATTATGCTTTCGAGCAGAATGGTCACGGTTTGATTCCCACTAGAAGCTGCTGGCCAGACCTTGGTTTTTGACTCCGGGTCGATCTTTTCTTATCAGTTATTTGCCAATTTTTCTGATTTTCATTGAAACGGTTCCTGTAAAATTGGCATCCCCTTTCCAATCTCTCTTGCAAACTATAAGTTACATATTTAGTATACATATTGTATAATAAAATGCTGCAAAAATTTCTTTGTATATGTCACTGTCAATGTTTATATGAATTCGCATTGTATAAATACTTATGTATATTGTATTTATTAATTGTATTGTATCTGTTAAGTGCATTCGTCGCTTTGGAGCGATCTGTAAAGGTAAAATAAATTATTCTTTAGAACAGAGTGGTCACGGTTCGATTCATACTAGTAGCTGCTGGTCAGACCTTAAACCAAGACTGTGACTCCAACAAACATATTTAAAGAATTAAATTACATCAACTTGTCATTAAAAAAATCTTAAGTTATGCTATGTCCACTTGTTTCAATAAAATGAATACTGCTTGTAAATTTACTGATCAATTTATTCGTATTTATATTTTAGATGACAAAAGAAAAGAAGTTTCATCCAAATTCACTATAAAAGTAGTTAAAATGCTGTGAAAAATTCAGAAGAAATTTTAAGTGAAGATTTGCAGTAAAAATGAACGATAGCAGAGGGACTTTAAATAATAAAATACCTATATATGTGATTACTAGAAAATTTTAGATATTCTTGCTCCATTTTATTACAAGTATTTGCACCAGTCTAAGATCACTCAAATTCTTCATCGTTTTATACACTTAATTTCAGACACGAATTCACAATATAAAATCATGATAATGTAATGTAAAAATATGCAACAATGAACAAAGTCAATTTTCCTAAGTAAACGCCCCACTTATGAATACGTAAACGTCTCGAGTCCACTTCAGGCCGATACTTAGTCCACTTTTACGCGAGCGAGCATTTTTAATCGCAACACAGTTCGAGTTTCGGGCGAAAGACGAAGGCTCAGATGAAAAAGTAAACAGCTTCTGCAAAGGACCAAAAAAAAAAATGGGGATTTTATTTCGAATCGTACACACAACCCTCTCGTGTGCCGTAATATTGGGGATGCGAGGCCCGAACTACTGAAAAGGTATCTCGAATCAGAAATAAAAACAGAACGACCCGAAAACATAGATAGTCTTCGTAATGTTATACCCACCCTTATGGTCTATTATACGGACGTTTTAATATTCAACTCGGAGCTCGGACACAAAAATTATATGATGATTTTCCCTTCAAAGTGATGATATTGCTCGCGCGTGGCTCGTTGGAAACATTAGCGAGTCCATAAATAAAATTAAGACCCCTCCGGTGGATCTCTTTAGCGCGAATGCAGATGTTCAAATCCTGAAGGGTAGGAATAATAAATTTTAATGGGCTTATATGAAAATTTACACCCGTGTCGGAGTTTTGGCTCTCGACGCGCGTAAGAGTGCGGAAAAGCGTCGACCGAATTTTCCTCATTTTCCGCCTGTAAATCGTTTAACGCTAAGCAACGGTGACTGCTGAGCTGCTTAAAGCTCTCGCAAATGCATTGTTGAAAATTCTGTGTCGATTATTTCGACTCACGCTGTATATAAACAACGCGAAGTGGGGTCATAATATGGGGTCTACGTGACGAGACAGAATGTTAAACGACAGAAAACGCAAATATCGGAAGGCAAAGATCGAAAATCGAAAGATCTTAAGTCGAAAGATCAAAAAAAATAGTGCATAGTAAACGATACATACTCACGTACATACTCACTTAATTTGCGCGAGCAGGATACAACAGGAACAAGAGGAACATGCTTTTCCTCCCGTATTCTGCGCGCGCACATTAATACGGGAGGAAAAGCCTGAAGAATGAGTTTAAATATATTTTTTTATATACATTATATAAAATGCATATATAGCATACTAACCTTTCTAAGCTCCAAATAATACAAAATAAATCCTTAAAAATAATTTATAATACACCCATACATATATACTAACTTGAACAAACTCCATGCCATAAATAATATTCCGATAGTTACAGACATTACTAACAAACTAACCATTAGATTCTATGACAGATTCACAAATAACCATACTAACACACTTGTGAATAGTTTAGTTATGTCACGAAGGCGATTTTTCACATGATGAAAATAAATCACAATTCATATGCCTATTATGTATTTACATATTTGATTATTAGTCACAAATACTGTTTCGATTAACACGCACCCACCTGTTTCCCATGAAAAAGATACATACATACATATTTGTTATTTAATTAAATTATACAATTACAAAATACGTGCTTTAAAAAGTGAAAGAAAATTTGCTAGAAAAAAATATGTATGCAATTTGAATTTTACACAATTGAAAATATATAAGTACATGTGTCATCAAAAAGAAGTGAACACTCATTGAATTGATTATAAACCTGACAATATTAAAAGATAAGAATACACTGAATTTAATTGTATTGATAAAAATATATTTGGAATTGTATTTGCAACAAAAACATGTTGTAAATACATGATATGTAATTTGTTATATAAGATTAGAATTCACAGTGTGATTACTAATAGCGCAATTAATACTCTGTATGTATGTACATATCTATGGATTTTTTTTTTATTTTTTATTGTTTTTATTTTCTTCTTTATTTTTTTTTATTCAAACATTTTGACATTATGCCAACGGACGTTTAGCCGAATGGACATTTGACGGATTATGTGTCGAAATTACTCAAAACTCACTGAAAATAGATAAATTATTCATAAATCACCTCGAACACGTTAAGGTTGATATTTTTGATAAATTAAACCAATTAAAAATATCATCAGGCCAAATGTCCGTTGGCCTTAATGCCCATTCGGTCAATTGTTTAGTCAAATGTCCGTTTGGCAAAGCGTCCGTTGGCCTAGTGTCCATCGGCCAAGTGTCCATTCGATTAATAGTCCTTCCAACCGTAGTATGGAGATAAATAAATTTACATTTCATGTTTGACAAATATTGAATTTTTTATCAATAAAGATATAATAATAACAAATTTAATTAATATAAAATGTGAGTGGCGTTAAATTTAATTATTATTTATTGAAAAATCAACAGACAACAGATGTCGAAATGCATAAAAGTTATGAATAAATGTAACAAAATAAAATAACATCAGAGCCCAATTATATTTTTTTACAAATTTATATTATAAAATCTGAATGGCATCAAATTTAATTAATATTAAATTTTAATGGTAGCAAATTAGTAATGGATCATAAAACACGATGGATCATATGTGAATTTATTTATCCATCCTAGTATTAATTCATCATATGTACTGCGTTTCGTTCAAATACAGACGGTGTAATCTAATACATTATGTATTAGCATTACTCTTTAATTTCGACTTTCACAGCAATGTGCTTTACACACAGAGGTATAGAAGTGGAGATAGCTTTGAAAATTTTATTGCATGTCTGTATTTTGCTGAAAGTTTTACATTCATTAAAATTTTATTTGACTTCAAGGAATAGTTAAATTGTACCACTTACCTATTTATAACATTTACAATATATTTATGTATATTTATTTTTATAAAACTACATACAAACTGTAAAAAATGTATATTCTTACATATAAATACATATGTATGAATTTTAGCTACATATGTACTTTTACTTCAGTTTCTTGGTTCGTATCTTCAAGTTTTAGGTTGAGGTTAAGTAATAAAATAAATTCGAAGATTGATTTATCGAAAATGGTAATTTTATTTATAAAAAGCTTGTTAAAATCGACATAGTTTACATTTATAAAACTGTAAAAATATATACATACATATATTATGAAATAAAATAAAAAAATGTATACATATATAAATATTTATATATGTACATATATATTATATTATTATAACATATATTATGATACATCAAAAAACCTTAAAAAAATAGTTTTTTAAAAACACCTCTTGTATAATTTGTATATAAAATTATTATTTTGAATAAAAAAAACCAATATTTTTTTTTACTACCGCCATCTATGTATAAAATTAATGACTACCAACTGTCACCGAGATTAAAAATCTTCGGACCTGAAATGCTTCTTATACGATATTTTATCTCTATCGTAATGACGGAGGCTCCATTTACTTATATTGATGACCAAAATGAGCAATATGGCAAAATATGAAAACGATTGGATAAGAGGAAAACTTTTTCCTGAATTTTAGTCGTAAGTGAAACGTAAAAGAGGTATGTAAAAACAGAAAATTTTGAAATTTGAAACAGCTTAAATTGGAAAAGATGGTGAACAATCGATAAAATAAAATATAAATTGTAAAAAATATATTGTGAAAATTAAGGTAGTTCAATTCTTTATTCAACTTATCATCTAAACGGAATAATTATACATTAAAAAAATCTCACATTAGATGTTTTTACCATTGCTAAGGTATGAAAAAAAAACTATACAATATCTATGACTTAAATTAAGATAAAGTAAAAAACTATGGCTTAAACTAAGGCGATCTGTTCAGTGTGTGATTTTTTCAACAGTTCCACAGATTTAATTCTACTTCGCTCGATCGCGATTTGCAAAGGTGTTCTTCCTAGTATTTTTAAAATATTTTTCATATCTACATACTTCGAATGGGCGACGGCAAAATGCAAGATTGTTTTACCTCCTCTATCTAGCTTTACAATACCAAAAATAGAAATTAAATCTATTATATCGAACTTGAATGTATTATGCTTTGCAATGTAGTATAGAGGTGATCGACCATGAACATCAAATATGTTAACGTCTGCACCGCTATTTAACAGAATATTTATTAAATATAATGAATCTTTTTTAACTTTGTTGCAACACAGAATGACCGAGTTTATCAAGCGCATTAATTTCAGCACCATTTTCAATAAAAATGTTTATTAATCTACAGTAATTTGTTTCTGTTAAATAGTGCAAAGGAGTGCAACCGAACTTATCTGCAGCGTTGATATTAGCACCGTGTAGAATAAGTAGCTTAGTAATTTCTACATCGATGTCATAATTTTCAAGATATAGCAAAACAAATTCATCTATCAAAACAAAGTCATGAAAAGGTGTCCGATGATCAATGTCAGTGACGTTCGGATCGATTCCTTTTTCAATAAGAAATTTAACTGCTGATATGTTTCCACCTATTACAGCATTGTGCAATAACGATTTACCAGATTTGTTCACGATTGTAAGATCCAAACCATATTTGATGATCCTTTGGAGTGCCACATCACAGCATTCAAAGACAGCACATTGAAGCAACGTATCACCGGCGTAATTAATAACTTCACGATTAGCACCTCTAATTAAAAGTACCATTATTACATCAGAATGTCCGGACTTCGCAGCACAAAGAAGTGGTGTATCACCTTGAGCATTAGTCACATTTAAGTAAAAGCCTTCATCTAAAATTCGTTGCAGTATCTGAATACAGCCACCTTGCACTGCCCAATGAAGCACCGTTTCATTATTTCGGTTTTTAATAAAAGGATTTGTAGTTATTTTAAAAATAAATTCGAATAGTTTTACTTCATGCTTTGCTGCTGCGTAATGAAGAAGCGTATTGCCGTTGTTATCGCAAATATTTGGATCGGCTCCTTTTGCCAAAAGTAGTTCAACTGCTTTAAAATTATAATTTTTCATTGCGGAAATGACTGCTGTTTGACCATACATATCAGTTAAATTTAAGTCAATATTTTCATCTAAAAGTAGTGTAAGGATTTGATATTTTCCTAAAAAGACAGCGTAATGAAGTAACGTGGAATTATCTGCACTCCGAATGTTTGAATTTGATTCCGTTCTCTAAAATTAATTTAAATTTTTCTATGTCATTATGAAATATGATTTCATAAATTATAGAATGAGCCTTTTTATTATTAATATAAGATAATACTTTGATAGCTATTGTAGGATCGGCACCACTTTTTAAAAGTATATTGAATGCTTCCCCTTCTATTTGATAATTAAAAATGATATGAAGTGCTGTTTCACCATCCAAATTGGTATTATTAATATCCACACCACACTCTAAAATTATTTGCAGTGTTTTAATTTTATTATATCTTGTAGCTAAAGTAAGTGGGGTATCGCCCTTTTTGTTATATACAAATAATTTTGTTATATATATTTTTGTTATATATTTACGTACATGTGGATCAGCTTTATAATCCAGCATCAGTTTTACTATTTCAGCGGTTCTAAAACACACGGCATCAATAAAAGGTGTGTCGCCGTTTTTATCTGGTTCATTTGGGTCGAATCCTTGTTCTAGTAGTATTTTCAAAATTTCTACATTGTAAAATGCAAAATGCAATGATGTTTTTCCCTTTTTGTTCTTCAATTGTATATCTGCTCCATTATCCAATAGTAGATTCAACATTTCAATATCTTCACCGAGAATGGCAAAATGAAGTGGAGATAGACCTCTACTATTAAATTGGTTTAAACAAATGTTCCTATCTATAAGGCATTTAACAACTTGTTTGTCAAAATTAGAACACGCTAGATGCAAAGCAGTTTCTCCGTTAAATTTTGTTGAAAGTAAATCATGATTATTTTCATTTACATTTTTTATTACTTCCATGAATTTGTCAGAGTCTTTGGATTTTATCGCATTATTCAATCGAGCGTGGAACATTTGGTAATCGTTATTCATTGGAACGAAAATCTGAACTACATTTGGATGACCTTCAGAAATTGCAAAATCCAGAGGAGTCTTATCGTAGTAAGCTGTTAGATTCACCATTTTGTTGTCCTTACTTATAAGATATCTTACAATATTTTCATGGCCATTCATAACGGCTAAATGGATCGGCTTAAGATCCGCAAGTGCAGTTGTATATATATTTGCACCAAGTTCTACTAAATATCTAACGACTTGTAAATTGCCAGACCGAGCTGCTGTACACAATGGTGTATCGAAAGTAAGATTTAAACTTTCAAGAAGAGTTATGTTTCCTAAGTGATTTAATATCTTGGAAATAGCAACAGTATCATTTCGAAAAGATGCCAATAAATGAAGAGGAGTATCTCGTTGATTTCCATATTTATATTTGTAAAAAAATTGTTTCACTAAATCAGATGAATTGGATGAATGTTCCCAAATACTGACTACATGTTCTTCTAACTCAGATTCTTGTAATATCGTTAAAGCTTGTTTCAGAACAACCTCTTCTTTATTTTTCTCACGTAGTTTCACTCTAGTGACCTCTTGCACAAGACGGTGAATGTTCACTATTCTGGAAACATCTATACTTATCATAGAGTATAGCTCAAGTAATTCTACAGCATCCCATAATACATTTACATCCATCGCTAAACTTTTAAAGATTTCCTCAATACGAATATTGTCGGGTGATAAGTAGCCCATAATTTCAAATATAAGGATTGCCATCTTTCCACAATCTTGATTTTCTTCAATATTTCTTAGTGTGATTGTCCATGTAGTCATAACCGTTCGGTTGTAAATATCGTCTGTATCGTTAAAGCCCTCATTTAATAACTTTTCCTTTTGCTCTCTATACAATAATAGATAATCATTTACAGTGAAGTTTATAATCTTTCTCTTTTTCCTGTTTTGCTGTTGAATGTATCCGACAGCTTGTTTTAATCCCAATGGGAAGTTTTCCAATAACTTCGTTAATGTTTTAAGGTCTTCTTTATTCTCGTTCATCAAAGATTCCTCCAAAAAGTAAATTGCTTCTTCATCGGTAAATATATTCAAACGAATTACTTCAATATCGCCTTTCCCTCCCACTTCCCAATCTTGCCGCCTTGAATTAATCAAGGTGTATATGAAATTGTTTTCTGCAACCTCGTCAAAAATGAATCTTTTTATGTCATTATATTTTTCGACATTGTCGAAAATGATTAGCGTCTTTCCAGATTCGTTGAACAATCTGTAAATATTTTCCACGACAACTTTCATATCCCGTTCCTTTTCTTTATCGTCCCATAATTTAATTTCTAAATGACGCGCCAAATCTTTAAAGGACTCCAATATAGTATCTTGTTTTTCAGAGTCAATAAAGATAATATTTAAATAATATCTATCGTGCTCTTGAGCGTACATTTTGGATAATTCGGTTTTACCGATTCCACCTAAGCCGACAATAGATGCAGTTTGAGAAATTATTGTCGTTTTTCTTTGATTCAGCGATTCGTGGATTTTATTCAATTCTGCGTCTCTCCCAGTGAAGAATTTCACCGGTTTCTTCAAACGGAACAAAACACGTGGTTTTTTATTACGTTTTTCAGTTAATTCTTTTGTTTCTTATTTTAAATGTTTGAGCTTTTCTTTTTTTTACCTATATGTGAAAATTATAAATGGTTTACTTAACATAATTATATTTTTTTACTATCAATCTATGTAACTTAATAAACTGTAAATTTTCCAAATAAATAAATAAATAAATAAATAAATTCTTGTTTGAAATTATTCAATTTTCCTTTAACTTCTGTAACCTCCATTTTCAGTTCGGCAAGACTATCTCTAATATCATCGGCTTTGTTATCTCGATCCTTTTGTGCTAATATGAACATTTCTAAAGCTTTTTCTCCATTACTTTCGATCAGGTTGATTAATATTTCTATATCGTCTGCTAACTCGTTGTGTAATATTTCAACTAATTTCGAAATCCTGTTTCTAACTGCTTTATCATCATCATCATCGATTTTTCTCACAATCATATCATATTGTTCTTCACCGAAATCGACAGGTTTAAAAGATTTTGGACGCATACAAGTCTCCTTGCAATTTTCAGTCATTATGTATTTACCCAATTGTTTATATCCACTTATAGTTTCTTTAGACAAACTGTGACGAAAGCCATATTTTTTATGGTTAGATTTGTCTTTGACATGTGCTATAAAATCTTCAGAATCAGCATTTTTTATTAGAATTCCGACTTCGTCGTATAGGTTTGCCGTATTCCAGTCATCGTGTGATGTTTTACAAAATTGACAGACGTATTGAATATCGTACCCAGGCTTTACGAGTTTTTTGTGAATTGGAATAATTCCTGCTATTTTTTTCGACTTTGATTTTCCATTGAATACTCTTTCAGGCTTTGTTTCGAACTCTGGCTTAGAAGTTGGCAAATGAGGTTTAAAGTATTCATTAGTTTTGTTTACGATATTTTTTTCATCCGATGTCGAATTCTCTTCGTCCTGTATAAAACTGTTTATGTATCTATGAGCTGCATCTTTACCCAATCTCTGCATAGCCTTTGGCAAACCGCGCGTCGAAGTGATACCTCTAAATTGCAATTCGAAACATTTAAATACGTCAAAAGCGATCTTCACAAAGTCGCGTCTGGCTCTCTCTTCAGATTTCTTGAAATCATACACCAAATTGTAGAATTCTAAAGATTTGTTTTTATAAACCACTTGCAGAGGTTTTTTGATTGGTTTCAGCAATGTCTTTGTTTTCATTCCCGGTATAATGGGTATTTCCGAAAGCATTTCTATGAATTTTCCTGAATATTCTACATTGCCTTCTAGAATGTCATAGTGATGTGTCAATATGCCCTCTAATTCTGCGACGAAACTTCTAGCAAAGTAAAATAATCTTTCTTGGAGATCGGTCATTGTTATTTTAGGGCTCTCCATGGCTTTGAATGATTATCTTAGTTTTTTTCGATTTTTCACAGCATTCGTCTTAATACTGCAAAAAATATTTATTTATAATTTATTAGCTCATATGTATGTAAAAGCTAGTTTGTAACTGTCTTACATACCAAAAGGAATCATCGCTTTGCAGAAAGTAAAGAACCCAAGAAATACGACAATAGATCCTTAAAATAAAAAATAAAATATTAACATTTCTTAATAATTTTGCTGCCTAGCACCTTAATATTTAACATATATTTTTCGATTAACGATTTTATCATTTACACATTATAAACACATTTTGAATTTGATTATGTAGAAAATAAAACGGATTTAACCAACCCATGACTTTTTCTACATGGAAATTATTCAAAGATTTCAAAACAAAATTTTGAGAATCATTTCAGATGCTCCATGATTTGGCCCAAATTGTATAATCCAAATTATTGAGGAGGCGAGAACAGCAGTATCTAGGAACAGACTGGAGACTAACCCAACAAGGTTCGTCAGAGAGCTGCTTATTTTAAAAAAGGGAACCCTCTGGATATGTACCTTTAATGTCGGTGCCAATGGGCAATTCACCCGCAAGCTAAGAAAAAAGAGGAACAAGAAGAAAAAAAATGTGACGAATGACCTTAATTAACAGATAGCATTTTGAATAAAAAAAAAATAACAATAAGCATTTCAGTAACTGATACTAAGTTTCAGTGAGATAATATTAGCGATATTCGAATTATCTCTAAAATACACAGGCTGACAAATACACATTTATTTTTTCACATACCAATATTATAGCATAGTTTGTATCATCATCATCATCTACAGCCATTCACCATCCACTGCTTGAGAAGGGCCTCTCCAACACGCAACTCGTCTCTGTCTTGCGCAACTTTCATCTATCTCATCCTACATATTTTCCTAATTTCGTCTACCCATCTTCCCTGCGTTCTTTCTTTAACCCTTTTGCATTCTATCGGGTACAATTCTAGTACTTCTTTTGTCCACCTTTCGTCCATTCTTCTAGCCATGTGGCCCACTCATTGCCATTTCAATGTCTTCATCATATCCACTATTCTTGTCATACTTCTCATCCACGTATTCCGTTTCCTGTCTTTCCTCGTTATGCCAAGCATACATCGTACCATTTTTCTTTGAATGCATTGGACTTTGTGTAGCAACTTGGCGTTCAATGTCTAAGTGATACATCCATACGTCATCACTGGCAAAAAACATTGATCGAATATCTTTTTCTTCAGGCAAAGTGGAATTTTTATTTAAAAACCGCATTCATTCGTCCAAAGGCACTCCATTTTAATTTCATACGTCTCTTTCTTCATTACTATCGGGATTGTCTATTATTTGTCCTAAATATAAATAACTAACGACTACTTCTACTATTTTATCATATATTATGATGCTATCAGGCATGCAACAGTTATCGAACATTAGATAGTATGTATATGTATATACCTAAACAAATATATGTAGATGGGAAATCGCTATGCATTATTTAGATTATGGCAGATTAAGTTAAACAAATCATACATACATTTCGAAGTAAAAACAAATCCAAAACTAAATTAGCCGTAAGTCTTTCAACGTTCTGGTTTCAGCTCACACATATTATCACTTTTGAATAACAAACGACATCACGTATAATCGATTTGTACATTCACATCCACACACCGTGACTGCTGATAGTGGAGTGAAGGGATTGATAAGATTGGCTCAAACAGTCAAACATCCGCCCAAAATATTTGCGAAAATCAGAAAAATTACGTGTAATTAATATAAACGAGTATGTAGACAGTTTCAAAACTGAAACGATGGATATTCGTGAATTAACTTTTATTAACTTTTTAACTTTTCAAATATTTATCGTATACGTATATTGTATACTTACAAAACGAGTAATAACTTAATACAAATAATATCATACATGCGTATATATATTTAAAATAATATTAGGATACCTACATCGAAGGGATGCGGTGCATCCGCTCTAAAATCGCCAGACAAATTGAACGACAGATTAACGGACGGCTGCTTTAAATGCAATTCTCATCTTCTCGAATGATATATTGCACATCAGATGACGGCTAACCTTTCGATGTGCACAGATGCAATTATTAAAATGGTAATTATTAAAATTGAGTTGGATCTTTCAGGCGAGTTTAATAAGGTTACTCGTCATCTGATGTGCAATCAATCATTCGAGAAAACGAGAATTGCGTTTAAAGCTGCCGTTCTGTTAATCTGGCGATTTTAGAGCGGATGCACCAAACCCACATCGAAGACAGTGAATTTTGAAATTTGGAAATAGCTTGAGTTGAAATGAAACATTTCAAATTGAGCTACAGAAAAATGATACAATATAATAGTTAGATATTTTCTTTGGATGTTTCCATGACAGATTTCTAGAAAATTTTCCTAGCGTAAACTGGGAATGTCACCTTACATATTTCCATATCAACAAAATTTTTTATTATTATCATTTATACAAATGAATGGTTTGTTCCTGTGCAAATAAAACCCTCGAGAGCATTTTATCTCAAGTTGCATTCATAATAAAATAGAAAGCAACATGGAAACGCATATATGTATGTATACAAAAAAAAGTGACAGCGACGCAGAATGCCGTGACATTAAGTAAATGAACCTCTTTCAGCGTTTTACACACGTGGCTATTGTAGGTGAACATTTCATTTGGCGAGGCATGATGAATCCCACCGGGGAATATACAACACGCCATTTTTCAAATCATTTTTTCTCGTGGAAAAACCACCCCACCACGCCGTCCCACTCCTGAGGAGAGATAGAGATTCATCTCGAGCAGTTTTCCGTCACGATGACATATAAGCTCGCATCAATTTGAATTTTATTCTCATATATGCGTTGGATATGCCTATTACGCTACATTATAATATATATATGTACATACGCGAATGTAAAAAATAATGAAAAATAAAAGGGAAATCTGTATTTCAATACCGAAAACCTTAAAATCCTCTAAAACGAACGTTATAAATGAATTTATTTTTTATTTATATACTAGTTGCAATGCCACAATAACGCGTGCAATTCCCATTCCTGTTCTCGTTCCCGTTCCCGTTTCACAGACATTCAGTTTTATATATAGATATATTTGTTGACGTGGACCATCCGCTTTGTGTTTGTGGTACAACCCTGAATGGTCAGTACATTCGAGTGCTAGGTAGGCGTGGCGCAATCATTGTCACACTCGCGGCGTGATGCGTTGAAGGCGGGATAGCTTTACTTTCGCGTCAGTATAATCGTAATTACGAATATTATTATTAAGAGGTTTTTTCACAGTAATCTTCCCGGACATGCATACAACAAATCCTGAAAGTTCCATAGTAATCGGTTCAGTGGTTTAGGAGCCTATTCAAGACACACAGACAGACATTCATTTCTATATATATATATATATAGAAATGAATGTCTGAATGCCAGCAGCATAGCTCGGACGTTAAGCTTCTGCTTACCGTCAAGAAGGTGCCGGGTTCTATCCCTGAATGAAAATGAATTTTTCAGAGTATGCTGTTGGTCAGACCTGGATTTGTGACTCCAGGTTGATCGTTTCCTATCAGAGTTTGCCAATTTTCTCTGATTTCATTGTTGAAACGGTTCCCGGAAAAAAAAAATTGGCTAAAAATCCTTCCTGCCTACTATGTCACCACTATTTGAAAAATTTGATTGATGTACAATAAAAATTTATGTACAATTCATAGATGTCTCGTTAATTTGCGAGTTTTTTCAGTGTCTCGCAATTCAACGACTTATAATAAAAATGCTGTATTTGTATTTGTAATTGGCCAGGAAGGCGCATTGGGATTTACCTGTAAGGCCTTCCTGGTATATATGTAAAAAATAAAAATAAAAAATAAAATATATATATATATATATATATATATATATATATATATATATATATATATATATATATATATATATAGATAAATTAATAATTGATAACATTCCATTCATTATTTTATCTGTTCTGCGGTTGTATATTTGTATGTATGTACATAGATATGGCGGGACTTAAGTCGTTTGACTAATGATCCGTGACGTATCATGGCGGCAACAAAGGCCCAGCCGTAGAATATTCAATGTTGAGATAAAGCTCGTTGAGATAAACTATTAATCTCGTTTCGGTACAAATTTTTCATAAATTATAAGATTTTTCTATCGCTCACTGCTTTATAAAATATCTCAATATACACATTATATTATGTATGTACATATGTTATATTGAGTGTACCAATGTACATATATATTTTATTTCATAGAACATGAGCACTTGCCTTTACAGATCGCTCCAAAGCGACGATATGCACTTATGTATATACATATATAGACACAATACAGTCAATCAATGCATAAGCATTTTTTATATGTACGATGCAAATTCATACAAACATCCACAGTGACATCTATGCATTCATTTTTAAAGCAGATTATAATCAAATTAGCGAACCTCAAGACACTGAATAACTTGATATTCACAAAGGATATAGAAGAGAAGATGCCAATTTTATAGGACCTGGAGTCACAAACCAAGGTCTGGCCAGCAGCGTGACTCTAGTGGGATTCAAACCCTTAAGCACTCTGCTAATATTATATAAATTTGCACGCCACTAGTAATATGGCTTTCATGCTTTGCATGACTTTGCTATTAGGTAGCTACGCCACTGCGTACTATACTTTTTACAAGGCAATTCTATGTTTCACTTCGCTAATGATTCAGGCGAAATTTCTTCATTCTTCCGATCGGCTTGAAACTTTGCCATTTTGCGCGGTTTGGTCACCGATAGAAATATAACGGTCGCATTTAGGTCCCTTATTTCTTTTACTCTATATAATGATATTTCAAACATTTTTAAACACTCTTCTATACTACTGTATGCTGACGATAAAAAAAATTATAAGCCTATTAATTTTTTACACTATAGACGATTGTCATAACGTAAAGAGCGGACCAACTTTGCGCAATTCATTGTTCATTTTTTGCCGTGCTTTGTTCATTTTTATGATGAACCCTTTTTTATGCTCTCTAGCTTTGTAGTTTGCATTGTTTTCAGGACCTTTTTCTTAATCCAAGAAAAATGTTATATTTTAAATTTGACCAGAAATCCTACCGATTTAAAATTCAGCACACTTCCAAATAACACTTTTAAACGAAAACAAAAAATAGTGGGGCTAGAACACTATCCCAATAAATATGTTTCAATATAAAATACTCAATATAAAATCGTATTAACAGTGGGAAAAAATCCTAAGTGAAAATACGTACTTTTGACTTTTGATTTGAACTGGACGACTATTTAGAGAAATTTGAAAGCTGAAAAGTACTACAAATGAAAGATAAAATACCCAACTATAGATTTCAATATGCATTTTGAACAGGAAATTGACAGATTTTGAGACATTGACCGAACAACACCAAGATATAGAAAAATCGCGCGATTTAAAAAAAACATATATCTCCGAATCTCGAGCCAATCAACATTTTTTATTACCAGATTCGTAATCACTGGGCATAGATCTATAAGAAAAGTCATATCTCGTCTCTGAACCAAAAAAAAAGCTGTCATTTGTCGAACAGTGTTGTTAGTATTCTTATATATGTATTTACATATGTACATATACATATGTTTGACTTTCCGCTACCCACTCGTCTTATCAGATTTTAATTGTTTAAACGCCTATAACTTTATATTTTTCACAATTTGTATATATTATAAAATTCGCATTATTAATTAATGAGCAAAATAACCGAACATCGAAATTATATTGAGCAAATACACCGTCGAGATAATTTCCAGTTTAATTAATTTCACATAAATAACAAGCGGCTTAGTCGTATGTATCTTCGGTACATACGATAAAAGCACTGTCTGCAACTGGGCGTGTAAAATCGAAGGCTTTGTATCGAAAATTAATTAACTTCCGCGGTCAAAAGGGCTCCCCCCGTGCAAGCTCCAGAAACCCGCCTCGACAAACTTAAATTAGTATTTCATTTACACGACTGAGAGAGAGAGCGAGAGAAATGGCAATTCGCACTATCGTTATTGTTTTTGTTTGAGTTCGAAGGTGCGGCGATGGGTCTGGACCAATCTGACGGATTTATCCGGAGCGAGTTCCAATTAAAACTTGGTCAAATTAAAATACGCTTTTTGAAGATCTCTCGAAAATATAATATTAAACATACAAATCCGGAATAATAATAATAACGAGCGGGCGGAACAAAGTCGAGATAAAAACGTTTTTATTATGATGATTTTTTTGGCGCTCGTCGAAGTTCGCTGATTGCTTCCGATGTTGAATTTTCGAACGGAAAGTTTCGCGCTGTTTGTTCCAGTCGTGAGAAAAGTCCTTGCGGAAAATTTCTCACTCCTACGATGACCGTTCGTGCGCCTGGTTTTTATTTTCTTTTACGACTGAAGGGAAAGCCTTTTATTCGTTTATCGCAGGGGAGACCAAGTTGCGGTCCACATATATTATTAAATTCGAGCTCAGCGATTACCCTGGACAATAGAGGACGAATGCTTTGCCCCAAACTGAAAATATTCTTAGTAATTCGAATATGCCGATCACGAATAAGGCATTACAATTTATATACATTCAGCTAAAAATATACATTTCATACACACGTTTAGTAAAAATAAATATTTTTAAAAGGTTTATATTAGCTTTACTTTGTCCATTAATTTGAACAAACTTACCAACACTCTTGCAATCACTTTGAAACTTTGCCGTTTTGAGAGGCTTGGCCCCCGATAGATATTTAAATTCGATAGGGAAATATAATCGTAATAAAAAAGTTTAATAATTCAAATAGTTTGTAGACGATGACAGCTAACTCATTGCCAATAGCCTTGTTTGTTTGAATTTCCGCCCCCCCACTCGTTTTGTCAGATTTTAATTGTTAAAACGCCTATAAGTTAATATTTTTCAAACTATTTCTTATAAATTTTGCATTATAGACTCTCTTTATATCTCATATGTATATTTTTACTTCACTAATACATAGATTATATAGAACTCAGCTTGCAATTGGTGTAGACTAGATCGTCTAATTTATCGCTATTTCCATTTATCGGTAATCTCACAATTTTTTTACCAATTATTGGTTTACCAGTAAATTACCGGATTTCTAAATGTCAATAATAAACGAAAATACTTAATACATTAAGCCAAACATTATTTATTATATATAATACTAAGATATGAACCGTTATATTTGAAAGTAGCTGAAGTCCAATTTTCAGTTCCAAAAATACTATTTCTGTATTGACTTAATTCACAAATTATTATCAATCATTTTAATTCGATATGTCCAGAATCTCTGAAAAGTGGAACAAACCTATTACAGGTCACCAGTATTTTTAAATATTATTTGAAATATTTCTCGAAATGAAGAAAACTGGACTTATGTCACTTTAAATTATAATGGCTCATATATTGCCCGAAAAAAGGTTTGAGTGATAATGAATTATTTATAAATTAAAATCCTGAAACACTGGGTCTGATCAGTGTTGTCAAAAGATAAAATAAATGAGAAGAATGTAATAAAACGCAGCGGATATCTTTGTTTATTACCGGTAAAAGTAATAATCTACCGATAAATTGCCGATTTACCAGGACTCCCTAATGCTATATATAATTTGACTGAAAAATAGTTCAATTATATGATTATTACAATATGTATATATGATTATTGGTATTAAAATATTATACTATAGCATACTAAAATATTAATTAAAGTTGTGCAAGTATCACTCGACTCTAATAATAAGATCCCAATATATTTAATATTATATAATAAGTTTCAAACTTCTGACCTATTTTCATACATTGAAGTCCAACGACCTAAAAGCAATCCGTCTCTGGATCCAATAAATATTTACATTGGACGGAGAAGAATTGCGCAATGATGAGAATGATCCTTTCCCTCCTTCTTGCCAATCAAGAACTTGACAATAACAATGAAATTGTATTCTAATTGCTTTCGACGCCCAATTTGAATCGACAAACAACCTTTAGAAGATTATTAAAATAAATTTTATATCCTTTCAATGAATTCGCAATTGTGCGAGTCATTGAAACACTCTTACTACATTAGAAATTTTCTAATAACTTTTTAAACATTGATTATATGAAAGCACAATTTCAACCTTTTTATACCGGCTTTTTGTTAAGATAACGACTATAAAACCCAGCCTCTTTCGAGCGGAAATAGAGCGTCTAAAAGTTTTAATGGAGCTTTTAAAAATCCAGAAAGCCTACGAAAAGTTGATGCGTGAAATTGAACTAGTTTTACCAGGCAATTCACCAGCCCGTTATGAATATTATAAACTTTTCCCCCAACTATGTATGTATTTCTACAGAATACTTTTACTTTATAAAATTTGACATATGTACGTATTTATTTTATTTTATTTTATTGTTACAATCAATATACACTCGTCATTACAGATCGCTCCAATGCGACGAGTGTACGATAACGGTCAGAAATACAATAATAAATATACAATCAGAATACATAGCATATAACAATCAGTACAGAAATAATAATCAAAGAGACATCTACGGATTATTTTTAGATTTTGTGTACAATTATTATTACAATTTTTATACATATAATAAACACGAAATTATAGAGATGTCTATAGAGATATCTATAGATTTCATATTACTGTCTATAATTTTTACAAATTATACACACAGAATTTGTGACAACAGGAAATGATCTAATACCATTTTTCAGGAACCGTTTCAACAATGATCAGATAAAATTGGCAAACTCTGATAGAGAAACGATCGATTAGGAGTCACAAAACCCCCAAACCTAACCAGCAGTTTGACGAGGACTCGAACCTTCGACCTCAGTGGTGCTAAATATATACGCTACCATTTTATACCTTCAACAATCTATGTATACAATATATGTATTCTATACCTTCAACAATCCGAATCGGATCGATTCTTTATTATTAGATATTGTTCGAGACAATTAACAATTTGACAGCTGATGGATAAAAGCAGTGTTGCTCATCATTAAACCATGTACGAATTATCGGGTAATTAAAAATTACTAGCTTTTTAGCACATGGTTACATTTTGGCAAATGGCAAATAAGCACTTCAACGACTACGCAAGTGTTAGTCGGCGTCTAATTCCCATCAGGAAAGAAATCATTTCCTCGCCACGATTGTGAACCTGTGTACATTATAAATTATAACGCAATAAAGTACTTCAAACCACTTTGTGATCTTCTTCGTGGGTCAGCGGACACTCGGTTGATCATCCCCACTTCAACATATATTTAGAGATTTTTAATCGTAATTCTAAACATAGACAATATAAGCCTCCATTCAAAGTCTAAATTTAATGTGTCAGTAGTCAGTTCATTGTGAAATTTAACTCGGGTCCAGGAAGCTGTGACGTTTTCACGTCCCAAGCACAAGTTATTTCTGAAACTTTGAACCGGCCTCGCTAATAACATCTCATTGTGTACACGCTGTAGTTGAAGTTAGTTTTGAATGCGAAACTCGCCTTTTCAAATATGGCCCGAGTGAAACTTTCGCCCCGATTAAATTATAAACAATTTAAGCGCACCGAATCCAAAATCAAACTCCATTTTCTTTTTAATCCCGAGCCGAAGATCCCATGAGCGGTTTGGAGAACAAACATACTGAACCGTTCGAACAATGCGTAAGTTAAGCGGTTACAATCGTATACATGGGTTTCTTTGTGCCGCTGAAGGCTGGGCTTTAACGAGGGTTTACTTTTGCTGAAAAAAGCGAAAATTTTCACTAGGGTATAAAATACGGGGGGAAAAAAGGTATTCGCCCTTAGCGTTATGGGACGTATGTATGTATCGTTGACTGTTGCGGAGTTTTCTTGTACGAATGTTTGGGTTTTTTTTATTTTGCGAGGAAAAAAGGCTTCGCTCCAAGCACGCACTCAACATTGGGCCTTAGATTCTTAAGGGTCGTTCAATATATTCATTGAAATATTCACATAACGGATCGGCGAGTTGGATTTGTGCTCGCTTTCGCATTGAGTGTGGTTGTAATTGCGTGGAAAAAATGTTGCCTATTTTTTTAATCCTATTTTTTATTTATTTATAGAGGTTATACCCATTTTTTTACCATACACGACATCTATGGTCAAAAATGTTGAAAAGATCTAATAAACTGACCATAAGTAACATTAAAGATGTCAAGATCCATATGATCAGCTATGTATGTATATCTGTTTATTTGAGAATTGAAGAGAATGCTAGTCTCTGCTACAATAGGTGAAAATAAAAAAAATTTACGTACTCTAAAATAATTTTAAGGTAGAATTCTTAAAGAATTCGTGGATTATTTATAATTCCACGAATCAAGTGGAACAAGATCGCAAATCACATGCGATTTAGAACAATCTCATTCATTGAATATTGAAAACTTGAAAAGTTTTGCTATCTATGTAGTGAAGGTGATCGTTTTGTATTTGTTTATTTAACAGCGCTTCCAAATCTTTTTGCAAAAAAAATGATCGTCATACGTATTACATAAAAACTTATAATTTCCTCATATGTTTTATGTAATCTGCAAAAATAAGTATTTGGGAGTGTTTGGCGTCAATATGTATATCATTAATATGTAAATATATTAAATAATTATGGCCTGAGGCTAGAGCCATGTGATACGCTTGAGTTGGTTATGAAATATGGAGATTCATGTACCTCAATGATCACATACTGACTTCTAGATAAGATAAGATAACGTCTAGATTAAAAGCAAATTAACCAAAACTTGATTATGCTTATTCCATTTTGAACACTTATTTTAAACATACGTTGTTTATTTAGAAATGTATACATAACATCGATAAATGGTCTGACTAAGAATATCAAGAATGCCTCAATATATCAATATATTATTATCTCTTAATATATCAATATATTATTTTTATATGTTATGAGATTGAAAAGAATGAATCTTTCCACTTTGAAGACGAGAAAAATGAGAGGCGATCTAATTGGAGTCTATAAAATTATAAATAACAATTGTCCTATGATAAACCTTTAACAATAACGCTCATCTAAGAGGTCATACCCTTCTAGCAACTTAAATCTTTTAAGATACCTCTTCTTAGCTTGCAAACGATATTTTTTTAAATAAATTTGATGATTTCATTCAAATAAATGACTTTTTATTTTATTTTACATATGTAGATATATGTACATATATACCAGGAAGGTTTGACAGGAAGACTCCAATACGCCTTCCTGGACAATTAATTACAAATAATGGAGCATTTTATTATAACATAAATCACAGTATTTCCAGAAGCTGAAGAAAACGAAATAACAAGTATTTAATTAATTAATTAATTACAGAATTAATCCATTGGGATATCTATGGATTTAGATTTTTGTACATAATTTTTACAAATTATACACACAATAAATACAGAAGATTTGTGACAACAGGAGACATGATTTTTTCCCAATTTTGAGGAACCGTTTCAACAATGATCAGATAAAAGTGGCAAACTCTGATAATAAACGATCGATTTGGAGTCACAAATACCCCCAAATCTAAACAGCAGTATGGCGGATCGAACCCACTGATCACTTGGTGCTAAACATACACCCTACCATTAAGCCATACTGCTGGCTATATATACATATATATAGAGTTTATATTTTGTATTTTCTCTTGCATATTTTATTTTCCTCCATTTTGAGTAGTTTATATATTTTTCATTTTTTTATTGTCTTATTTGATATTCATATTTCTGTACTGCTTTATGTATTAACAAACCCCTTTTGTCCATCGACTCTGCCGCCTTTTCCAAGTATTCTTAAATAAATAGCGACAGAGTTTCTTTCATGAAGCTAATTTTATCAAGCTCAAGTCAATTTTGACAACAGTATCAAAACACTGAATTAATTGTAATTCTGACTGTTTTGCCCAACGTGCCGTATGATCGTTTGTCCGAGATTTTCCATCGTTACGCACAAATTAATATTTTATAAATAAGATTCAATTGAAATTCAAATATGACTACGGTGAATAAGATTTCGGCAGATATTCAATATTTAATGTACCATTGTGAATCAATTCTTTCGAATAAATGTATATTTGCGTCGATTTTGAACGTCGTTTTGCGGTCGTCAAATCGTTTTCAATGGCGGCAATGTTTGACGTTCTCTCCCGGAAATTGCGAAACATCATTTCAATTTAATTTCCGCGTCGTATAAAAGCGAATATAAAATTTTTCGTGCAGAAGAGAATTTTATACGATCAAACTATGTATTGTTATATATGTAGTTAGTATGCGTATGCAAATTTTCATCGAACAATTCAAATTTAATCTAATTGCGGCGCGCCAGAGGTAGATGACAATATTTTTTATTGAATATTTTATATAATTTAAATGAAATATAAATATAACTAGAGTAATAGTTAAAAAAAATAAAACACTTCGGAAGGATTTCACCCCCTACGTGACTCAAACAGGAGCGTCATGTAATTTTCTCACCGTTTTTCGCTCTAATTCCCCGAAGAATTTTCTCCCTTGAGTGCCAATTTTTCATGGGCCCGCCTATAATAAGATTAGAAATGGCTTTCTCGAAATTATTAACCCTTTCTGCGAGACAATCTCGTTTATCTGCGATTTTTTTCTTCCCTACCTTCTCCGGCCGCTCGGGAACTTTGCGACGAAAAATCAATTAACCAGCCTCTCGTTTCCATTTCCAAAGATATAACCCTAAATAACTCGTCTTATCCGACGAGTTTCATCACCGAGTATACACCTGCGTAAAATTTTACATCCTTTCCGTGACTCTCTCTCTGTCGATAAAAATTTATAATACGCATATCCATATACATATGTATATATCGCCTTCACTTCGATTTTCCAGTACAAAATTCGGGGATAATATATTCCGAACCCTCATCTCCGCGTTGGTTA
This sequence comes from Arctopsyche grandis, assembly GCF_051622035.1. Classification (NCBI taxonomy): domain Eukaryota; kingdom Metazoa; phylum Arthropoda; class Insecta; order Trichoptera; family Hydropsychidae; genus Arctopsyche; species Arctopsyche grandis. The sequence goes on along the minus strand of NC_135357.1, from coordinate 4,273,698 downwards.
TTTATACGTGGTGGTTTTCTGATCAATCGTACACTATTGTGTATAGTTTCAGTATACAAAAGGCGATCGGGTCTGTGCAAGATGTATTATTTGTTTTTGCGATGCAAATTCGAAACGATGCGAATACATTTTTCGGTCGAGCGAGCGCGTTAAATTATACTGTGTTTGATTTTGATTTATTTCCAAGATATTTTCTCGTGCCGAAATGTAAAGAAAAATGGCAATACATATATTAAAATGAATATTTATAAACGGGTTCAATCAAAAAGGGTGAAGTATATTAAATAAATAAAAAATTAATTCATTACCATCATTCAACATGATGGTTGTGATATAAAAGTGAGTTTAAAATATAAAGCACATACACACATACATATATAATATCGTGTATTGAATTTGATTTTATTATTATTTATTAAAATTTGGGCCATTGTGGCATTACAGGAGTCCCTAATGTGCCACAGTGGTTGAAAAGATACAGAAAAAATTAAAGAAAAAATGCATTTAAACATAATCATAAAAAAACAATAGCATTATAATAATAGCAGATAAAGAAAATATATCAATAATAAAATTCCAAATGGGGAATGTCTTGCATCTACAGCCAGCACCAATATATAAGAACCAGCCGTAAATACAAAACATCCCTGCGAGGCCCAAATGGAAGAAAAAGGAACGAAATTCCACTTATATATCACATTCAATTATGAGAATAATGATGAGTGCAGGCTACCAGACAAATACATTAAAATTATCTCCGGAAAATATCACATTCAGTCTCAGCAGCAACGAATAGGAGCTATCCGATAAAGAACTGTGCGGGTAGGAGGTACAACCATCAAATTATCTCAACTGTCTCAACTGTTCCAGCAACGATGGGCATGAAGTATTACCACATAGAAGCTGGAGAACAAAACGAACCAATGAGAATTTTCTCTGAAGTTCAAGGGAATATCCAAGCATGCACAAAATGATAGGAGTGGGGTAGAAATATGGATAATATCCATACTTTCGTTTACATAAGAAATTAATAAATGCTTTTTGCACTTTTTCAATCATTATAGATGAATTTGCTTCATGCGGATTCCACACAATCGCATTATACTCTAGTTTGCTTCACACAAGCGAGAAGACAAAGGGTTGGAGAATAAACTTGCATATCTCAGTATAATTCACCTCACATTGAGACAGCGAAATGCATGGCGATGCGAGGTATATCCTAAATATACCCAATATTTGAGCGCCATAGTTATTTATTAACTCAAAATAAAATAAAATTATATCATGCGCTCATATTACTATTATTAACCTATACTTCACCTGTATGGAATAACGCCTCGAATTTCCAAGCTCCAAATAATACAAAATAAATCCCTAAAAATAATTTATAATACACCTATATATACTAACTTGAAAAAACTGCATGCCATGAATAATATTCCGTTTGTTACAGACATTACTAACAAACTAACCAGTAGATTCTATGACAGAATCACTAATAACCATACTAACACACTTGTCAAGAGTCTCGGTGATTACAACAAAATGTCTATACCTTTCAGGTATAACACACAGATTATTTAAACACAATCTGCTTTAGGTCGTCGACTTTGGAGAGTATTTAATTAATATTATGTATTAGATGTTTATGAGCATTCATAAGAATTGTAAATAGGTTTTTGAGCTATTTTTCCTATTATGCTGTACATTAACATTAGAATAATATAATACTATGATTACTAACAAAATTAAATCAAAATTGTAAAATAGAAAATGATCAGTAGATCATTAGCTATTAAAATAGATATAAGATGTATTGTAAAAATAATTTAGTAATAATAAAAAGCATTTAAAAATCAATGTGATAGATCTTAATAGATAATACTAATAGAATTGTGGATGGTTCGTTTTTATTTCAAATTGTGACTGTTGGTTTTGTTAAAATGATTTTTTTTTATACATATGTATGTACATATATGCATATTTTATTAAAATATATATTTTGAAATTTACTCTCAGCCACATTTACAAAGAAGTTTCTATCTATCAAAGGGGTTATTTTGATGATTTTTAAATTTTAATTACGTTAATGGAGGATTAACGTTTGCAAAGCCTCCATTTTCTGATGAAAGGCGCGTCTCCTCATCTTCTCTAAAATCCTTCATTTCTAGCGAAAGGCAAAAGGCGATCATTAGTCGGTAACGAGCCTGAAAGTATGAAATTAGCTGAACTCAAAAGCCATCCGTTCGCCGACTCTTCAGTAGAGTTACAACTTTAAAGAGACAACGTTTGACGAGCAGAAAAACGACCCCCACCCCCACCCCCCACCCCATCTTCATACCTAAAATGCCGATGATAAACGTTTTTTGCAGTCATAACTCATCCTGTCCGTGGAAAATCCTCTTACTTTAACGGCTCTTAACGGAGAAAATTCGCCCAGGAGCGAACAACACCTGAAATTAACCGTTTTCTATGCGATGAAAAGAAACCGCGAATAGGTGCGGAGAACTTTACAAAGATTCGGCTCGTCTCGAGTGACACTTCTGAGCTGACTATTTTGCATGATTTTATCTCGCAAAAGTGTTGAAGAAGCGCGGTTTGAATTTTAAATAAAAATATTCACCTATGGTATTCAAATCGTGTCTGAGCATAACACGTGTATAAATATAATACACAGACAATGATCAAATTATACTTACATACTTATTTTATTTTATTTTATCATAGATATATACCAGGAAGGACTAACAGGTAAGCACCAATGCGTCTTCCTAGACAACTAATTACAAGCAGCATATTTTTTTATTACATAAATCGCTATATTTTGAGAAATTAACAATTAATTAAATAATTAATTAATCCATAAAGATATCTATGGATTTAGACTTGTTTAAATACGATTGGTTGTTTATTTGATGGAGGAACTATTTCAACAATTAAATCAGATAAATTGGCAAACTTTGATAAGAAACGATCGACTTGGAGTCACAAATTTCCAAGTCTGACCGGCAGCATTAAAGATTAGCACGGGATCGAACCCGGTAACCTCTCGGGGCTAAACATAAACGCAACCACCGAGCCATACTGCTGGCTATGAACACGTCAGAAGGATTGTCATCTTATTGTATCACGCAATGAAATATTTCAATTTTACCTTTGAAGGACGGAGCGTCAAGGTCGAGCGAGTGTTCCGAACCGGGATCGAGTATTTTTTAATCAAAATATAGCTTTTCTCAATACAAATGGGTTCAATATATGTCTTTTTAATCATTTTATACATCAAAATAAAAAAGTTTTAGTCTTATAGCATGTTTTTGACATTTTTTGTATTAAAAAATAACGACAAGCATCAACATTCAAACGCACGCAGGTAAGGCCAACAGGCGACTGCATGACTCAATAGCCACGCGCCAAAAGCGACGAAAACAATAGCTTACGAAAATATAGCTGTCTCTTTCTCTCGCATTGATTCATCGATCAACAGGAATATGCAAGCGAACAGTCAAAACCTTGACTTTATTTAAAGACTGCCGCCTTGATTTAAAGGCTACCACCTTTAAATCATACTTTGGAACGTAGAAATGTATAAATGTATTTTTTACGATGTACCCCTTTTCTAAATCATACAAAATCTATTAAAATAAATTTCTTGTAGTTCATTCTAAGAATACAATAAATATAGGGTGTATAGCTTTGAAAACCACATAGCTATTACGAAAAATGTAAAAATTGAGGCACTTGCATCCCCCACATCGGTGAGGGAGGCTTAAATAAAATCACATATGTATTGATTTATTTTATGTTTTGATTAAAAAAAAACGTAATTGTAACAAAAACATAATAATATTTTTCAAAGCAAAGCATTCGAGTGTAAAAACATAACAACAATAAATTTTCATTATTATTACCGAGACGTTTGTGCCAAATTTATTACTTATCTGAGGAAAAAACCATTAGCAATTTATCTGCAATGTGAGATTCGGCGGTGAAGAATCGTATTTCAATTTAATTAATTTTCACCGCTCAAAATGTTATTTTCATCTCGGAATAATATCATACAAATATAATACGATTCGGCTTTCAAGTTTACTTTAGATTTATTTTATCTTCGGCGCAATTTAAAAATAATATTCTACGATATATCCATATTATGAGCGTCTCTACGTGCATGGGAAAGTTCACTAACGCTTTGCCAGACACTAGACTGGAAAGTTGAAGCGCGAAAGGGTTATTGAATTACGTCTGTCCGTCTGTCTGTTGACTTTTCGCCCTTGACTAGTAGCCAAAGACAAAGTCTATTACCATTTTTATGCAAAGGGTGCCGACACTGAATCGATTTCAATTCATGCGAATTGAACTCGTTTGCCTTTTCGACGAGAATAATCCTGTCGATGCTTGTTTTCAGACATTGACATGACAGTAGACGTATATATGTATAAAGGAGCTAGACATTTGAATGATATGTGGATGAGGCCGGTTGTCAAATAGTAGCCAAAAATATACAAGGCACATACATACATATAAAGAACGCATGTAACTAAATAAATTTAAAAAATAAGTGAATGGATGAATTTAATTCAGAACAAAATATTTATTTACATGAGTGCCTTAAGAGAAGTCCAATTCCTTACACAATAATAAGTTTTAATGTATGTACATATGACCCGTTATATTTAAAAGTGGCGGAAGTCAAAGTATTAGTTCCAAAATCACTATTTCTGTTTGACTTAATTCTCAAATTGTTATCACTTATTTTAATTCCATATGTATTTATTTATTACATTTAAACTATATATGTACTCCAGAGTATCACTATAGCTAGGCATTTATATATATATATGTTACAGTGAAAGCTTTTTTCACTAGTGAAAATATTTTTCACCAATTCAAGCAGTGGAAATGTTTCAAACAACGAATTCACAACGTTTAACTCTATAAATTTAACTCTAACAACCCAATCTTAAATGAATAGGGCCAACCCTTACTTAACCTAACCTATCCTAACCCTTAAATAATACCAATCCTAACAATCTAATCTTAGCTGAATAAAACCAACCCTGAAAATGTAACTGGTTATAATTTCACTGAAACGTCAGTGAAAAGCAGTGATAATGTATCAAACAGTGAATTTACAACGTTTAACTCTATAAATTTAACATATGTAGCTATACATGAAAAAAAAACAAAAATAGAAATTAAATATCAAAATGTAATAAGATGTAAACAAAAATAAATCTATCTTCATGATGTAAAGTAAAGAACAAACATAATAGAAAATAAAAATAAATAAAATGAAATTCGAATAATTCATTGTGACAACACATTTACGATCTCAAATTAAACAATTCGTTAACCAGATCAGAATATTTTAGATTCAACATATCCAAATTAACAGAAATCTAGTTGATGAGCTTGATGCCCCGAGCAACAGGTGACGAAAACATCAAATTGGTACGAGCGCCCAGGAGAAGAGAACAGACTGCCTCAGTTGGCTGAGAACATTGAAGCTCAATTAAATATGAAGTAAAATATTAAATTGGTTAAGTGATTAAAAAACAGCTCACACGTGTGCAATTTTAATATATATATATATATATATATATATATATATATATATATATATATATATATATATATATATATATATATATATATATATATATATATATATATATATATATATATATATATATATATATTTAATATATATATATATATATATATATATATATATATATATATATATATATATATATATATATATTATATATTTCGAAAAAATATTACTATTCCATTTAGTAAAATTTTTAATTTATATCATTAAATAAGTTTAATCAAATTAAATCAAACGACAAATTATATTCTAATGTAGATACGAGCGTGTGTAACTATGTATGTAAGTATGCGGTCAAATTAGAGCGTCTTAGTGTACACGCTCATTGAATTTGGCAGACGCACACGCAGGCAGTGAAGGGGTTAATTAGGTGCGTTTCTAGTCGAGACCGCATTGTCCTTAATTAATAATTGTGACGTTGTTGACGACAAAGCAATTCGCTTTAGTGGTCTGTGTGTATTATATTATTGGCAAACGCGCTTGTTACCAAACTTGTGTGTGACGATAATTTTCAATTAACCGTTCGACTCTATACATACATACTAACATGGGTATAATGACAATGATAATAATCATTTTGACGTATCGAAATACACACAATTGAATGTATGTGTGTGTGTGTGTGTCTCGGATAGGTTCCTAAACTACTGAACCGATTACGATGGAACTTTCAGGATTTGTTGTATGCATGTCCGGGAAGATTACTGTGAAAAAAAAACGGGAAAAAACCCCTTAATAATAATATTTGTAATTACGATTTTACTGACGCGAAATGTGAGTGTGACAATAATCGCGCCACGCCTACCTCGAACTCGAATGTACTGACCATTCAGGGCTGTACCACAAACACACAGCTGATGGCCCACGTCAACAAATATATCTATGTCTGTGGAACGGGAACGGGAACGAGAATGGGAACGGGAATTGCACTCGTTATTGTGACATTGCAACGCATGCCGGGTTCAGCTAGTTTTAGATAAAATTAAAAAAAAGCTAAATGTGAATTGAATTTTACGTGAACAATTGTGATAAATTTTCACTGATAGATGAACAATATTACTAAACCCGATGTAATATTGTACCGGATGACATATCATCGTATGGGTGTTGGAATATTAAGTTATTAAATAAAAAATAAATTATTTCGGTCTATTTGCCTAAAGGAAACATTGTACAGTATACGTAGAAGTTTTTTTTATTTTGTTATTATAGTCTTACGTTTTGCTTGTGACGTACATATGCATGTCGAATCAAAACGACTATTATAGTACGGCGAGCGTTATCTCAGACAGATAGACAGAATAGCGATATTATATACTAGCCAGCAGCATAGCTCGGACGTTAAAGCTTCTGCTTACCGTCAAGAAGGTGCCGGGTTCTATCCCTGAATGAAAATGAATTTTTCAGAGTATGCTGTTGGTCAGACCTGGATTTGTGACTCCAGGTTGATCGTTTCCTATCAGAGTTTGCCAATTTTCTCTGATTTCATTGTTGAAACGGTTCCCGGAAAAAAAAATTGGCTAAAAATCCTTCCTACCTACTATGTCACCACTATTTGAAATTTGATGGATGTACAATAAGAATTTATGTACAATTCATAGATGTCTCGTTAATTTGCGAGTTTTTTCAGTGTCTCGCAATTCAACGAATTATAATAAAAAATGCTGCATTTGTATTTGTAATTGGCCAGGAAGGCGCATTGGGATTTTCCTGTAAGGCCTTCCTGGTATATATGTAAAATAAAATAAAAAAAATAAAAAAAAAAAAAATATGTATATGACATGATAACGTTATGCTACTTTCAAAAATTTAATTGAGCCAGCAGCGTGGCTTGGTGGTGTTGATACTAAGCACCAAGAGGTTACCGGGTACGATCCCGTGACCTGACATCGATCGAAAATAATTTATTCAGAGTATAATATTTAATGCTACTTTGAAAATATTTCTTTATACTGATTTTAATTTACTTATTAATTGCCACTAGCCAGGAGTATGGCTCAGTGGTTGCGTTAATGTTTAGCACCGGGAGGCTACCGGGTTCCATCCCGTGCTAATATTTAATGCTACTGGTCAGACTTGGATATTTGTGCTCCAAGTCGATCGTTTTCCAATAGAGTTTGCTAATTTATCTGATCTAATTGTTGAAACAGCTCCTCCATCAAATAAATAACCAATCGTATTTAAACTTACCGAAGGGCTTACACGTTTTTGGAAAAATTTTATTTTTATTTTATATTCATTTTTGTACTTAATATTACGAATCAAAATTTTATAATAAATTGTCAATTCAGCTTAATACAGCTATAAATCAAATTCTGTTCTTATTTTCATATTCTTTTGAAGCAAAAACGTTTTAAACAAAGTGAAATCACGTATTTTATCCTTTCCTAAGCCAGCCATTGAAATTTCAACGAGTGAATTATTTATAGAAAAATAAAATCTAAAGGCTAAGATCAATTGAAAAAAGTTACAATTTTGAATAACTATATTTTGAATAACAATCCTCCATTAATTGCAATCTTTTAAACCCTTGATTTCTTAGACTAGGATGTGCTTTCGAACATGCTAATGAACGTTTTTTTACTAGGATACATAGCATGAGCCCCTATTAAGCAAGTCTAAACGAGCACATTCGACAAAAAATCCTGGGATAAAATGATAAGTGTGCGTTTTCCTCGGATTTTTTCGGTATGACTGTCGGCTTTTCGGTTGACCTTTTAACGCCGGATCGCGAATTTACGCGTCAGCGCCGACAATCCTCTTACAACCTCTCATTTCCTCTCTGCGCCATTTTTTCCATTCCTACACTTTCGCAACACCTGACATAACTGACATTCCCTCTCGGAGATAAAGTGAGACTCTACAATTTCCCGGTTTTTTCCTCCGTTGATAAATGTACGGATTTACGGAGTTTTCCCGTTCGCTCGAAAATAAAACGAACTCCTTTCTACATACATATTATATTACGACTACGTATAAAGGATACTTTCATAGTTTTGACGTTACTTTGTAATTTTTGCAACATTCTCGGGGCCTGGAGAGTAGTTGCACTTAAAAAGTTGCAAGCCGGGACAAAAGTGCAAAACTTGGTCGTCGTCTTGCAAAATGTGAATCATTTTTATTTGAGATGGGTGTTCTTAACCTTTGAACCGAGACGAGGGACTGCGTCTTTGTTCGTTTGACATTCCTAAAATGCGGTGAATAGTGAATAAGATTCTTACAAATTTATGGCGCAAATGTAGTATAAGCATGTGTATAGATACATGTATGTAAACCTTTCCAATAAAATCAATGAATAACTTATTTCTAAAGGTTAGTATTAATTTACATCTCAAATAACCCATAATATGAAATAGCGCTTGTCTATTTATTTGGCCGTCCTTTCAATTTAAAACCGCCTTTTTTAAAACATTCTCCCACCTGAGAACCGCCAGGCTATTCAGCTACTTATTTTATATGAATAATATAGCACTTAATTTTGAATTTGATTTTTTTTCTTTAGCTTTACTAATTTCATACATAATTTAATCATTAATTTTTAATACTTTGATTTTTAAATGCTTTTTATTATTACTAAATTATATTCACAACACAACTTATATCTTTTTTACATACCTCCTTTATACTTCACTTACGATTACAATTCATGAAAAAATTTGCCTCTTATCCGATCGTTTTCATACTTTGCCATATTGCTCATTTTGGTCATCAATATAAGTAAATGTATCCTACGCCATTAAGATGAAGATAAAATATCGTTTAAGACGCGTTTGAAATTTGAATTTCTGAAAAGTGCCTGACGTTTATCCAGTTTGTAGTTAATATGTTTATAGTTACATATGTTTTTAAAAAACTTTTTTTTACATATCTATTTTTAACAGCTTCTAATATACTGATCATTTTCTATTTTACTATTTAATTAAATTTTTTGTAAGTATTTATGTGTTGTATTATATTATTTTAATGTCAATATACAGCATACTTGGAAAAATACATCAAAAACCTATTTACAATTCTTATTAATGCTCATAATAGATTTTATAATATTAACTAAAGACTCTCTAGTCAATTATTTATAAAATATTATGTTTCTAATTAACTTTATTTAAAAAAATTAAATAGTGAAGCTTTAAACATTCTAAAATGATAAAAACATTTTGAACGAAATAAAATATATAAAATAATGAATATGTATATATATACTTTATGTATAATAAATATATTGAGCTTTAATATTATACATAATACTCCATCGATGTTTTTCCAATTAAGCGTTGAATACATTTCGATTAAATTTAATCCCCAATTTTCCAAACGTCCAATTTTCCAAATTGAATGAACGCCCAAATGAAAAGCGGAAAAATCGCACCTGACCCATGAGACAATTACGCTTCATTCATACAAGCCGAAAAGAGAAAATTTCCCATTTCTACAAAAACGTCTACCGCGAGCACAAATGCTAATATTATTTCGCGAACATAAAAAGAAAAGCCTCACAATTGTATAAGCAGACGAGGATTCTCCCCGCAAAAGAGAACTTTTAATCCTTCACGCAAATAATTCAAATTTTCCGCGACATTAACAACAACTTGGAAGAGATTTAAGCTCGGCGCAACACAGAGGCAGTTTTCCGGACTTTTCCGGAGGACATTTCCCAAAGGAGATATCCTAATCCCGCGAGCACGGTCTATGCAAGCGGATTCGTTTTAATTTTGGGGTCGATTCTGCCCCGGAATTTTTTTACTGTTTTCCCGCGGAAAATCTGCGTGAGCGATGCACGTCCATAAATATCGCATGAATAATTCAGCGGCCGCAAACTGATATCTGACACACTGAGGAAATTTATAAACCAAGTTTATATTCATGTAGCACAACTCTCTATACTACATATTCGTAAGGTGTGTGTGTGTGTGTATTTTTTGTTTTTTTTTCTTGTTTTTCGCAAAGCGAGATGTTTTTAGTTCACCTGTGTTGGAGGAAAATCTATAGTGCTTGCGCCAGCATACAAAGTCGTTTTTCGCTACGCAAAAAACTAATAAATTCCGAAAATATATTTTTTAATAAAATAAAGAGAACGTGACTGGAGATCTTTACCGTTATTTGCGAATAAATTTTGATTATATTAAACAGCGAGTCTTTCGCATGAACATGACTGTTGTAAAGCATTCGAATTCTTGCTTACGCAGAAATCGTACCATCTTCTGAAACCTTTTCGAAAAATTATAAGTATCAAAAATTTGAGACTAATTATCCTGTTTTCTGAAGTACCATTCTGATTAATTTTTCAGAATAACATATACTGATAGCGAAGTTTTCACTTATAGTTTATAGAACTAGAAAAAATCGATATTAATCACCAAAACACTTACTTTATTCTACAATGCATCCAAAAATATAGTAATAAAATCCTGGCGAATGATTTGAAGATTTACCTGCAACAAATAAAATCAGATATTAATTTCAATTTGTTTTGATTTGCAAATTAAAATCATATCATTATATTATAATAAATAAAATACAGCTATTATACTATATAAAATTTATAGATAATACGATATTATATAAAACAAAGCTATTAAAACATTCTCTCTTTGTATTATATTATATTAATATCTATGTACATATAATAACGTATACAGTCATAAAGGTGTATGACTTGATCGTTCACCTGTCGTTACAGTGAATTTAATATTATAATATTATTACGAAACGGTTTATCGTCCCCGTAAATCAACATCGCCCCGGGAAAAGTCATAAAAGGTGAAAGATTGATGAAAGGCGAAACCTTACTCAGATACGTACACTACATGTATAACTAATAATATACATATAGTATATAATAAAGAATTATTTCAATCCATTACATTATATTGCAGGAATTTGCGACAATACGTATGGCGTTTGCGCCGAGGCCAACTTTCGGATTTTATTATTTTTTCAAACTCGGCAGATGGCGTCATATAAATCGGAATTTTCCGCTTTTCTTTCTTCCTAGCTCGAGGCGAAAGTGATTTTCGTGCGACAAAGGGCTTCTTCGATAAGATCGTTCTCGTTCGTTTCGATGTGTTCGTTTTTTTTATTTATTTAGAAGACATTTCGATGATCTGATTGATGATGATTGAACGCCGGTTGGGCGCCGCTGTAACGCTCGCGGGCCCGACCTTTCGAATCACTGACTCAGGCTCGTATATAAAGAAAGCCACAAAATTCCTTGTCAAATTACAACGCACTATTGTATTTTATATATACCCATATAGAAAGTAAAACGTGCTGAGACAGATCGGTGTAGAAAATAGTTGAATTTATTTAGTTTGAGGGGAAAATCAAGAAACTCAAAGTATTTTATTAATACAAATTTTCTTTTAAAATTTTATATTTTACCATGATATATTTTATATGAGCGATATCTCGTATTTAACTTGTACATATATAAATTTAATGATTATAAATTTGAAATCATATTCAAATAGTGGTGACAAACAGTTGTTGCCAATTGTATGAGGAACCGTTTCAACAACGAAATCAAATAAATTGGCAAACTCTAATGGGAAATTATTCACTTGGAGTCACAAATATCTTACCAGTAGCACTGCAAACATAAAAAAAGTTATTCTTTTTCAATCGAAGTCAGCCCAGGACTCGAACCCGGGAACCTCTCAATTTTTTAGCATTAACGCAACCACCGAGCTATACTGCTGGATTTATATTTCAGGTACAGTATTTTTTTATTATTTAAATATATGTATTTAAGTTAAATTAACAACATTAACTATGTTAATTTTTAACTAATGAATATAAATGATTAACAAATAAAACAAATTGAAATGCCGTCATCTTAACATAAAATTTAAGACTTTTGTTAATATTGAAATTATGCAAGTAAATCATATATTACTATATTTATCTTGTAATTTGTTACCTTATTTTGAAAGGGTTCTAAATGCACCTGTTATAACTGTTAGTTAGAACCTTTTCAAAGTAAAGTAACGATATTTATGTATATACGAATTTAAACAGTTAATTTATCTGTTTGGTCACATAGAAATTTAATTGGGATCTTCAATATGTTCATTTTATAAAATTATAACATCATTACAAATGTTTATGAAAGATATAACAAACCAACTGTTAAGAAATAAAATGGCTGTTATTACTAGCTGTATTACCCGCTCGATATTTGTAATATAAACCGCTTAAACATGACTAATCTAATGGTAAACATTTTATATAAATTTATTTGAATACTCATTTGTTTTTTTTATTAAATTGACTGTCACGAACAAACAAACATATATAGTAAGTCTCTTATAAACAATTATATGTATACGAAATTATATGTATACCAGAATCCGGTGCCTACGCCCCCGCGGATGCGCCCCCAGAGGCTTTGCCCCTGGCGTCTGCGCCTCCTAGGGCTTCGCCCTCGGTGCCTTTGCCCCCGGGGACTTTAAAATCGAGAAAAAAATCAAATTATTTGTTCGATGACGTCACTGATTTACGACCCAACGAACGAAGGTTACATATATACATATATATATACATAAGGTTACATATATACATAGCTTTCATTCTTTTCCTTTTCATGTTTGTTTTGTTTATTGTTTATTTTGTATTTACCTTTTCATTTGTTTTATATTTGTAAATTTCAATTTCTTCTTATATTCTATCTTATAACCTTTTCCAAATATTTTAATACTTTAGTTTAATTATTGTTAATTAATTGTTTTCCTTATATTTATCTTTTTCATTTTTGTAAAAATCTATTATTGGACTCGGATGTTACATATATTATTTATTTACTTTTTGTTTGTTTTATACCTATCTCTGTACATCCTGTCTGTTGATTTTTCAATTAATATAATAAATAAATAAATACAAAGTCTCTTTCCAAATTATGTATATATTAGATGAAATAAAAAATAAACTGAATTATTAAGACAGAACGCAAGCATTTAACAAAGTGACTATTAATTTACTATTTCCATAGTTTCGATCTTAAAAAATGGAGTAAATATTAAATAATTTGTATCGTATATAATCTACCATTAAATATATGTTGTATGATTATTAAAAATTCAATCACCAAGAGTGAAATTTAAACATCTATCTTAACCAAACTTTGTATTCGAATTTCTCGGAAACCAATACAGAAAATTCAATCGTTTTTTCAACGCAATCAAATTGAAACGGCCCACGCGAAAAATATTACTAATGCAAAGTGATATTTTTTTTTAAATTCACTCATTTTTTCTCCTATCTACATACATGTATATATATATATATATACATGTATGTAGATAGCCAGCAGCATAGCTCGGACGTTAAGCTTCTGCTTACCGTCAAGAAGGTGCCGGGTTCTATCCCTGAATGAAAATGAATTTTTCAGAGTATGCTGTTGGTCAGACCTGGATTTGTGATTCCAGGTTGATCGTTTCCTATCAGAGTTTGCCAATTTTCTCTGATTTCATTGTTGAAACGGTTCCCGGAAAAAAAAATTGGCTAAAAATCCTTCCTACCTACTATGTCACCACTATTTGAAATTTGATGGATGTACAATAAGAATTTATGTACAATTCATAGATGTCTCGTTAATTTGCGAGTTTTTTCAGTGTCTCGCAATTCAACGAATTATAATAAAAAAAAAATGCTGCATTTGTATTTGTAATTGGCCAGGAAGGCGCATTGGGATTTTCCTGTAAGGCCTTCCTGGTATATATGTAAAATAATAAAAATAATAATAATATATATATATATATATACATATACAATAATAAAAGAATCGTTTGGCAGCCGAAACGCAAACACTCGTCGGTGCTATCGGATCCATTAGTAGACAGTAAATCAACATTTTCCGATGGAGGACCGAGCCCGCGTGAATTAAACAAAAAAATAAAATAAAATAATAATAACAAAACGGTACACGACCCTTTCGGAAGTGCGTCGCACTCAAAGCTCTCGGGAAAAACGAAATTTTCCCCGGGAAAATGATTTACGAGCGCTCTGCGTGCGACAAACCGCGCGAAATGAGTTATCGCGTTTCACCGCACGAAAAACGACCGGAAACCGATGCGAATCTCACTTTTTATACATTTTTTTAAACTATTAATAGCGCTTGTGTCCTCATCGTGTCTGATATTTGTATAATAAAGTGTCGTTTACGCGTTTTGTCACTTTTTCCATACGCGAACCGAAACCCACACGGTGAAATATCACCATTCGTATCATACTACGATCATATGTACGAATTATTACAGTCTGAAAAGTTTTTTATTCTATTCTTAGCGACAATGTCAATGTTTTGACCGTTTGCGGGTTTGAATCATAGCTATTATATTATATGTGAAACGTTTGATCAGTTCTGTCGCATTTTACTACCATATAAAAATTACCACATGGATAATTTATTTTTGATATACATATTATTAATAATTTATAACTCAAACAAAAAATATAAAATATTATTATATTTCATTCTATGTATATGTTCCTTAACATGCAGACAGATTTTCAATTTTTGAACACATATCAATTTTTGAACACACTCAAGTTCACAATTCAAATCTCACTACACTGGAGATGAGAAGAATAAGAGGCGACTTAATCGAAGTCTTTGAAATATTGTAATAAAATAAATCATTATAATTTATATCCTATGTCCAAATGCATTATAAACGCATGGTATAAATATATAAATAAAAATAAAATAAAATTACGTTCAATGACAACACTCATCTTTAAGGTCACGAAAAGAAAAAAATCGAATTAATTGATCAAAGATTCCTTCTTTCCAAACAAAGTGCTTAAAGTTTGAAATAGTCTTCTGAACAATATAGAAAATTCTTAAAACCTTATATTATTAAAAACAAGCTATATGTCTTTTTATATACCTCCTTTACGTTTCACTTACAATTACAATTCAGGAAAAAGTTTGCCTCTTATCTGATCGTTTTCATACTTTGCCGTATTGCTCATTTTTTAAACTTTTCCAAAATATTTTTTATATTTTTATTTTCTTTTATATTATTATTGTTTTGAATATTTTTGTTTTCATTTTATCATTTATATTAAGTCAAACCCGATAGGCTTTGCCGCCTTCCCATGTATTTTTAAATAAATAAATGGATATTAATAGTAAAGTCAGAAAGTCAGAAACTTATACATACATACATACACTTAACTAACATCTTGCTTAACATCTTGGAAAACAAACTTAAGACTATTTTACACATTTTTCCAATTTTTCAATGACATTTTCTATAACTTTTTAAATATCTATAATAATAAGATGTTTAAAAAATACATAAAATGTCAATTCCTCTCAATATTGCATATACTATGTATTTCTAAACTAAAAATTATATTTGTCAAACTAAATAAGTATTATATAATGCAATAAGATTGATCATAATAATCCACTGGTTGAATTTTCGACGTCATAAAAATGGATTAAAATTCAAATACACACGAGGACATTTTTTAACTAGCTAATTATATTGAATTTTTTAAACCTGGGCTAATTATATTGAAATTTGATAAATAATTTCAATATGACAGCATTTTTAAAAAAACAAAGACCAAAAGAATTTCATTTGTTAATTCTATAAATTCAGTACAATATTCAGTTCAGTGTTCAAAAGTCATGAAAATTCACACAAAAGTTTGTCGTAGCTGACCTAGCTAGAATAATGGACGAAAGAAGTGCTGGAATGGTACCTAAGAGTTTGTAAAAAAGTGAAAGGAAGGAAGATAGGTGGAGGAAATTAGAAAAATGTGTGGGATGAAAGTTATACAAAACCAAGACGAATGGAAGCGTATTTTAGAGGCATTTATGTACATATGTAGATGCTAAATGCCTGTAATTAATGATGATAATGTTAGTAAATTTACTAATTAACTATAGATTAAATTAATTCCTATTGAATTTTATATTTAGAAAACACATCAAATCAAACATTTCGAATAGGCGTCGTTTATTCATTTGACATTATCGTATAAATAGATTTGAAATTGGGGCGAAAGTCACCGTTGTTTGTATTGAATTATCCGGCGAGTTTGCGTCTTCGCAGATACACACATCTATTATACATTATTCTAAATTTGCTTGCAAACGAGAGAGTTTTCCCTTTGATCTGAAATCGATAGGCAGAGGAAACGTTGTGTACGACATGCGAAACCATCCCCTATGCAAAACCGCCTATATAAATATTATTTTATCGGCGAAACATAAAAATATATATATATATATATATATATATATATATATATATATATATATATATATATATATATGTATATATATATATATGTACACATACATAAACCGAACAAACAAACTTATTCGACATACATACATACATATAGTCGAGACGTTGCGTTGTACAGACGAAAAAAACGTTGAGAAAAGCCAGGGAAATTTCGTCCTCCGGTAGAGTTAGTTGTACGTAACGAAAGGGCTTTTAATAAATTATATTCGGTTCGTAATCATCTTAAAAGGGGTCGCTTGTTTATGTGGAACGTTTATAGTGCGCCGGAAACAAAACAGCGGTATCAAATGTGTTTTCATATCAAATAAACCGATGTCGCACCCGAAATAATATAATACAATACGACTCGGAAAACGTTAAACACACTCGCGGTATCATTCATTTAATGAAAAACCGCCAGTGCCTATTTATTTATGGCGAATTTCCACCGCGGAACTCTCTCGGTGTGTATTATATTATATAATTCTATGCGCTTCAAAAATAATTCAAAAATCCTACGGTAGTGGTAATCGAAAATTTAATTTGGTGATAAGATAAACGAAAAAGATAGCTTATGGTTACAGACTCGTATTTTGGGCATCTATTTTTGTCAATTTTAGCATTTTCATTTTGCATTTTAGCGTTTCAGGACATTAACAATGTTCAATTTAGCATCTATTTTTAAGATGAGTTTAATTTTAAATAATAAAAAATTTCGATGATTTTTAATAAAATTTATATACATACATATATACAATTTGAAGACCATCACAACCATTACAAAATAATAGAAAATATCAAAAATTTTATGAAATTAAAATTACAATGAAAAAAACATGAATATAAAAATACAAAGACAAAAAATATGAATATAAAAATATACTACCAATTAAAATTGATTAAAACTTAACATGGAGCATATTTCTACAGATTCTTTTTTGAGATTCGTGCGACGATCGGTAACAATTATATTGTATTTACTAAAATACCTTTCAGCATCTACACTATTGACGGGACACCAAATAGATTTTAGAGCGGCACAACCAAACTCTTCATATTTAATTTTTGCTGCCATCAATAATAGCAATATATCCGGCATGGATTCACTTTTTATATTCTCTATTAATTGTCTAAAAAGTGCTGATATCCTTCCAAACATTGAGCCTCTGTTAATACATTAAACAATGGCAGGTTTAAATTAAATTAAACAAAACTGTTTCTTTAATATTAATATTAGATTTTGAACCTGCCACAGATGGATTGAATACTTTACTCAATGTTCGGAGGAATAGATTTGCCTCATTTAGTCTTGACTGCGAGTCTAGTTTTAAGACGCTTTTTTGAGCATCCTTTTGGATACACAGCTCCAACTGTTTACAGTAGTAGACAAAAGCAGTTGCTTGGTTTCGACAGGAAAAACACCATCTATGGTAAACTGCAAGCTCTATAAATGGGCAAAGAGCTAGGAAGACCCTTATAAATTGTCTATTAATTTTATAAATGTTATGCAAATTTCACTTTTGTTTGCTATTTTAGGATCTATTCGTGTCAAAATACGTGTCTCTACTTATGGTGCTAATGATTTTGATATTCAGTATTTTGATGATTTTGAAATGCTTTATATTACTTTATGTAAGGTTGTCAGGCGTCCCGATTAATCGGGATTGTCACCAGTTTTAAGTCTCCTGTCCCGGTGTACTAACGCGTAAACAAACGCGTCGAGGAAGATGCAGTGAGTGACCTGCCCTTTATAAGCAGGTACTTAGGCCATATTAAGGAATTCTCGACGGAGCACTGGCAGTGCGTGGATCTCCTTAATCACCCAATAAATGCTGTAAAGTGACTTTGGCCTTTAATTTGGATCCTAAGCCCACCCCTACGCAACAATATTTTTAACAAACGCTAAATAAATACAAACGAAATTCCAATTTCATTTTTATCACATGCATCATAACAGGCAACATAGATCAGTGGTCACGGGTTCAATCCCTGGCTCGGTGCTGCTGGTCAGACCTTGGAAATGTGACTCCAGGTCGATAATTTCCAGGTCGAAAAACATTATTATAGCATTAATCCATAACATGAACGTCTCGCTAATTTTCTTATATATAGTATTTGTATTATGCTCATGACGCGTTGTAATATCACTGTGGCTAATATGTAAATAAATAAATAAATATGAATAACAGAAAAAATAGCAAATTGATATTTAAAAAAAATTCTATTTCGATTTCAACAATGGAAAATAATAATAGGAGATAAAGCTTTAGAAGTTTCGCCATAAATTGAAGTGTATTTTACGGTTAAAAATATATATGTACATACAATTTTACGACTGTTGCAAAGTGTTTTCCAACGCTGCTTTTTTTTTTAGAAATTTACCGTGAAAATGCTTTCAGAATTGATAACTACCATAGAAGAAAAGTACTTATCTTATAAAAATATTATCTTATAAAAAGCTATAAATCGTGAATTCAAATTTAAATCAATATATTTACTTGCACATTTTATAAATCCAGATTAAGCAATGAATAGGTGGGTATTCTATAAAGACGAAAATGAATTTATGTACATGCAAGCGTGTAATTAAAACGGATATAAACATTAACAACGTCATAAAAACAACTAAACCCCTCATCAACCAGCAAAAAAGCATTGTTAAATTTCGATATGTTCAACTTTGCCAACACACGTTCAATCGATATAACTTTTTACCACATTATACAATAGTTTGAACCCAACGTTAAAAAGGTAGCTATAAAAAATCACTTACACCGTTCTTCCACCGAGTCCTTCGATAATATATCGCACGGTGGGGATTTAATATCGCGTGGATTGTTTTCTTTTTTATTATTATTGTTCTTTTTTTATTCCACTTTTTACCATGGTTCTCGCATAGCTTGCAATACAATAAATTTGCAATTAAGTCGCTCGGAAATATATGGCAGTCGACGAAACAAATGGCCTCCTTTCAGCAATTTGCCTCTGTCGGCCGTCGCTTCAGGAGTTCCTGTAATTTCAGTACACACTGTATATGCACGTCTGTAAAATTACCCCTCATTTGTACACATGTACCGTGGGAGAGAGCCTCTCTTATTTCCACGCTAAAGTTATAAAAATGTTCAAAATCGAACAAAAATCCGTAAACGAAACAAAGACCAGCTCAAATAATATAATCAATAGCGCCCCGACATAACCGCCCCGACAAAACCGCGCGCCGACAAACCCCCCCCCCCCCCCAAATCTCTCAGCGTCAAAACGCACCAGAATATATGGAATAATTAAAATATCAATTTAGACTTCGATAACTTCGTCTATTGTTACTAAAGAATAGTCGCCACTAATATACATACACATGTAAATTGATTCCATACATTTTAGGTGATTTTTTTCCGTTAAATTTAGACTGATATTTTTGTATTACACATTTTCCAATTTATAAGATTATTCATATTATACCATTTTAATATAAGAGTTTGAAATAATAAATTAGCTGATAACTAAAAATAAAACTATCACTGTTAGATCTGTGTACATATATGAAGCTTGTATTGGTTAGAAAGTTTGTTTTGGAGAAATAAGCAATGAAATTTGAGGTTATGGGTAGCTGTTGAACTAATTGTATGTGATGTATGTATGTAAGCTTATTGTAAAAAACTAAATGTATGTAAGCTTATTGTAAATCATATTAACAATTAGATACAACATAACTTCTTATTGAATACTTATCTCGCAGATAAAACTCCGTGAAGAGATATACTTTTAGCCGTGAAATGTCAGATCTGACATATTTGGCCATAAATCAATATATATCGTGTATTACATTACATGAAGCTAGACACCAAATTTGAAATTTATATATACATATGAGAGTTAAAACTATAAATATTTAAATATTAGAGATAACGAGAACCTATAGAGCAAATTTTATAAAATATAGAGTGAATTATAGGCGTTTAAACAATTAAAATCTGATATCGCCATATCAAGGCGAAAAGGTTAAAGATAGATTATGGTAGCTTGCCGCACCGTCATAGACGTCACCGTACCCGAGATTCTGGATATTTGATACGCATTGTATACGATATTTTATCTCCAACGTAATGGCAGACGATACATTAACGTATATTGATGACCAAAATGAGCAATATGGCAAAGTATGAAAACGATCGAGTAAGAGATAAGAGATATAAAAAATGACCACTAACACGAAAACCATGTGAACTTAATAAGAGGTGAGTAAAAAAAAATATGCTGTTGGTAAATGTATGTATGTTGAAATCATAGATACGTATGTATCATATATATCATAATATGGTGTATGCCTCAGTCATATGGTCTCCTTATTATCAAACTCACGTAGATTATTTAGAGACAATCTACAAGTAGAAGCGTTTTCTGCGTTATTTAGCCCATAAGACTGGACACCCAACAGATAGCATTGCCAATTTTCTTATTAAACATCTGCTAGCACATATAATATTTACATAAATATATGTGCAGTAAATATATACATACTCGTAAATATTTTGCTCCAGTGCAGAAAACGCAAACAAATTGATTATATTCGAACTGCAATGGACCGAATTGTGTTCTCGAGTATTGTAAATTCAATACGAAAATTAATGATTTCGAAAGAGATTTTGTTACAATTTAAGTATGTAACGGTGGTTGGTAGCATCGAAAACAAGTCAAAGTTAGATTCGCTATGTTTATATTACAAATACTGAGCGAAGCCGGGTAAAATGACTAGTCCATCATATTTATATACTTTATCCATGTACCTATTAACAACTTGTTTTTATTATAAATACATATATTTGAAAGTGGCAATTTTCATTTCCAAAAACTCTATTTCTGTTTGAGTTCATCCACAAATTGATATCATTAATTTTAATGCAATATGTTCAGAATCTTGGAAAAGCAGAAACAACTAAAAGAATAAGTATAAATAAAATAAAAGTATTTTTAAATATTGTTAAACGTTAAATGTTTTAAAATATTAAATTTTTTGCGAAATATTTCTCGAAATGCAGAAAAGTGGACTTTTTTATATTGATATAGTAAATACAAAGAGCACTTTAAAAATATTTTTTTACATGTTAAAATAACACAAACCGAACGAAAGTAAACCAAATATTTAAGATAAAGAAAGAAAGAGAAAGAAAAGAGATAGAGAGAGTAAATCTCGCAAAATCTCTCATCTCGGTTTTCAATATTAAGTTTTTCCCCGAGTTTTCCTTCAACGCGTCGATGTATTATATACAGGCCAGGGTATAAAATCGGAGCAATAACCCCGAAGCATTTTGATACGCCACTTGATATTGAAAGCGTAGATATTCAATTTTCGCAACAAATCGCATAAAAATCGAGCGATACGCCTTCGAAAGATTGTAAATTCTACATAAATATCAAATTTCAACTTCTGCCAAGTGATGAATACACCTTAATACAATACAAATTCCCGATCCTAAATTCCTAATAGACAATCACAATACTAATAAAACCGTGTGGGGAGATTTCAAGCAACGAATGGAATTTTCCAAGTGTTGTGGAATTTAATTTGCATCGGAACCTGTTTATCCGGAAACTGCAGTTCATTGCATCCGACCGTAATATATGTATGTACGTGTGCTCCAGTGCAGCAAACGCAAACAAATTGATTATATTCGAACTGCAACCGACCGTATTATGTTCTCGAACAATGTACATACATACATTCAATACGAAAATTATCAAATATTGTTATTATGAAGCCAAACAATTTGTTGTTGTATAATTAGTTGTGAAAATACAACGAGGAATTTTCCACTTTACTGTGTGAAATAGTTAGGTAAACTAGATAGTTTAAACGCGTCATACTCCATTCTAAAACAACACTTCTGGGAGCTTGAAATGTAAATTTCAAACATAGTTTGTTATATATGATAATAAACCAACGAAAGCTTTCATACAATAAGCATCAGGTACCGCTTCTAACAAATATTTCAAGCAAATAGAGGTTTGCATGAATTATATTTATTTATTCAATCGATCATGAACATACACTCCAAAGCAACGAGTGTACTTATACAGATCAAGAAACACTAAATTATATATAAATACATAATTATTATTATATATTTTTTACATTTTATACATCTATGGTCAAACCTTGCAAACTAGCATTGCAAACATTTTATACAAAACGATCAGTACAAGCATTTATACAATAAGAATTCATCCACAGAGACATCTATGAAGAATTTTTTGCTGCATTTTATGATATAAACCGTCAAACCTCAAGATGCTGAATAGCTTGAGATTTGCAAGAAAGGTGGGAAAGGAGATGCCAATTTTGCAAGAACCTTTTCAATGAAAATCAGAAAAATTGGCAATGTATTACAGGTCACTAGTATTTTTAAATATTGTTAAATACAAAATATTGATTTAATTTATAGAACATGAACACATACAGATACAATACAATCAATATACATAAGCATTTTAACCCTCCCTAACCGAAGTTGGGTAATGAAAGTGCCCCATTTGTTATGTTTTTCGTGATAACTATGTGGTTTTCAAAGCTATACACCCTATATTTTTTGTATTTCTAGAATGAACTACAAGAAATTTATTTTAATAGATTTTGTATGATTTATAAATGGAGTATATCGTAAAAAAATACATTTATACATTTCTACGTTCCAAAGTACGATTTAAAGGCGGTAGCGATAAGTCATGTTTTTGACTGTTCGCTTGCATATTCTTGTTTATCGGTGAATCAATGCAAGAGATACAAATAGCTTTTTTTTTGTAAACTGTTGTTTTTGTCGCTTTTGGCGCGTGGCTATTGAGTCATGCAGTCGCCTTGTCGTTATTTTTTAATACAAAAATTAGTCAAAAACATGCTATATGACTAAAACTTTTTTATGCTGATGCATAAAATGATTAATAAGAACTCATTTGTATGGAGGAAAGATATATTTTGATTAAAAAATACTGGGGTCTTACTCGACCCCGGTTCGGGACACTCGTTCGATCTCAACGCTCCGTCCTTCAAAGGTTAAACAATGCAGTTACATACAAACATCCACATTGACAGATATCACTGTGGATGTTTGTATGAAATTTATCCATAGATATGGATAAATTTTAATTTTATTATAAAAACCGTCAAACCTCAAGATGCTGAATAACTTGAGATTTCCAAAAGAGATGGGAAACGAGATGCCAATTTTGCAGGAAACGTTTCATTAAAAATCAGAAAAATTGGCAAACTCTGGTAGGAAACAATTGACCTGGAGTTACAAACCAAGGTCTGACCAGCAGCCATCGGTGGGACTCGAATCCATGACCTCTCCACTCGAAAGCATTATATGCTAATCACTAGTCCACGCTGCTGGTTATGGTCTTATGGTACTCTAAATTCACCTAACAGTATTCTGAAACAGTTCCATTTTTTAATATTATTTATTCAACTTTCATATTCTCCAGCAATACAACTATTATATATTTGAAAGAAAATACAGTAATATTGCCATTGCTAAATTATTTATGAATGTGTGTATGTACATACATAACAAATATTTTGTTTAATACATTAAAACACATGAGATTTGTCCAATATAATAAAAAATATCCTCTTCCTTCTAAATTTTCTATTGAAAATGATTTTGAGAATATTTGAAAATGATTTTGACAATATTAAGTTTCCTAATTTGTTGAAACTGTTTCAATGAAATTCAGATAAATTGATAAACTCTGATAGGAAACGATGGACCCGGAGTCACAAACCAAGGTGTGGCCAGCAGCCACCAGTGGAACTTAACCCATGACATATTATGCTTGAAAGTTAGCAAATTATGCTTGAAAGTTAGCATATTATGCTTGAAAGTTAGCATATTATACTTAAAAGCATAATATTAGTCCACCACTTATATTAGTCCAAGTTATGAAAGAATATTTGTATTCAAAAACAAATTCTCGGTATATTACGTAGTAATATGTAGTTTCTTTAGAATATCTTTAATAAAATTTTAATAAAATGATTACACAAAACAATTCTACTGTTATATCTATATCTATTTTAACAAGTCTATATCTATTTTAAACAGCTTTAAATTAAATTTCATAAATTCCTTAAACTAAATATCAAATATAAAATAATATAATCAAACATCGTGTTTTTAATTGCATTTTTCCCAAACAAAAATCGAACATTGTGCTAATTGACTAAATTTTGATTTCATGGCAGTATGTTCCATCCTCGGCAAACAAATTTTCCCATTAATTCGCATTTGGGGCTAAATGGTAATTCGGCCGAAGATGGGAAAATCGGATAGGGCAAATGACGATAAGGACCGATGTATATATGTATCCTCTTTCCTCCCTCTAACGCGATGCACAGAATGGACCAAAAATATCGCAACTATCAGAAAGGATACGTGTCATATCTAAAACGACCAGTCGGAAGAGCATATATTAAGAGGTTTGAAGTCAAAAAAATAATCATACACAACATTTTCGAACATCCGAACACGTCGAATGCAGTTTTAAATGTTTTAATATGAAATATTTCGTCACTAATGATCCATTCATATGTATACATATATATATATATATATATATATATATATATATATATATATATATATATATATATATATATATATATATATATATATATATATATATATATATATATATATATATATATATATATATATATATATATATATATATGTTAAGTACAACCTCTGGTCCCTTTTCACCGCAGAAATTCAACCGATACATATTGCGGTATCCTGCGATTGCCATTCTCTTTGTACGCTTTCATACATAATATTATCCCGGTAAATAGTTCAATAGCAAAAGTCGATTAAATTCAATGAAAATATGGCGTATATTCTAATTTAAATAATATTTATATATATATATATATATATATATATATATATATATATATATATATATATATATATATATATATATATATATATATATATATATATATATATTCGTATTCAACGGATTCAAATTGTGAATCGATATTTTTATCATCTGAACAGTAAATATAAGATTGCTGTACATACATACTATATGTATATCTATGTGACTTTGAAATCGACTTATATGTATGTATTAGTTATGATTTATATCAGTTTGAGATATGAACGTTTAAGTGTTTTACGTATGTTACAACACATTAGAACCGTTAGTTATTCACCAATACACACATGGAACAAACGTACATAATATGACATTTTGTGGAATCACATTCCAGTCAAATTAATATATACCATATGTATGTATATGTATCTTCACATAGTTTATGTGCAACTTCTGTCTCGTCAATTTCGCACCTGGTACAAAAAAAGGTATGTATGTATTTAATCTTCTTTCATATTTTTACTGTCAAATTTAAAAATTTTGATCTACAAATCCACAAACATGTATGATATAATATGTATAAAGCATTTGTAAATTCTTATTTGATAATCTACTATTTTGTTTTTGTGCATATTTCAAATGCATATATGGTATTGAAAATATATATTGTAGGTAACTAAATATTCGGTCAGTTGTTAATTACAGTTGGTCAATTTTGTTGTATTAAATTTTAGAAACGCCCTTCTTATTAATTTGCACGTGCATAGTTAAAAAATTCTATATGTATAAATAAATAGTATTTCATCCAAATAAAAATGTAAAAAATAATCATATCAAAAGATATTCTATGATGTAAATGTTCTTTCAAAAATAATTTTAAAATTTTTATTAAAAAAGTTTGTAAGTCATCAGATTTTAAATAATAAAATCACTTGAAAAACCATTCATTCGTGATTTTTTTTAAATCAACGAAAACCGCTAAAACAGTGTGCAACAAAAAATAGATTTTTGGCTTTTGCAGTCTTTAATTCAAAATTTAGTATTGCTGTGCCAAAATTGAGTGTTGTAATCAATAGTCAGATATTTTTTATATTCATTGTATTTTTTATTGCTTTAAAATACCATTAATTAATTATCTAACGAATTTTAAAAGTCAAAAATATACTTTTTTTTTAACCACTTTTACTAAGCTCTTCTTAGTTCTTTTCCGTAATATTCCGTGAAATTGTTATTATATTGAAATTGTTATTATATAAAATTGTTAATATAGTTTGTGAACCACTAATTGTAAAATATTAAAAATCCGGCAAAAAAACTTTATGGTGAGAAAATGAAAAAAATAAGAATTTTATAATTATCAAGAGATATTATATCGATTTTGATTCCGATTTCAACTTCGATGACAATTTCAGTTACAACTTTGGTTTCGTTTTCAGTTACGATTAGGATTACGTTGACAATTATTAGTTATTGTTATTATTATACATACTGTTATGACCTCATAAACAAAAGATCTAGTACGGAAGTCTTATCTGCTTCCTACCAAAGATGACCACTGGTATGTACCTCGATTCCCATGTTAATCAAATATCACTTTCTCACGCTCATACGCGCGTAAACAAGGTAATAAACATTCCTGTAATAGTATATCCATATGAGACAAGAATCCAGGAATTTTCTCAGCCAATAAGATAACAAATCATTTATATAGACCGCGATTCGATCGAATTAGTCATCATCAAGACTACCCTGAACAGCACCAACGTTATATTGTGCTTTACTTCTCTACTCAAATCAGTGAAAACCCTTGTGAAACCCTTGTGAGACCCTTGTGAAGAGCCCTAGTGAAACCTCTGTAAAACCCTTTGTTAAAACTAGCGCTTGTAACTTTAACTTCTACTCAAACATAGAAATATCGAAGTGATCTGGACTTTTAGTAAAAAGTGTCTATAAATTTCTCTTAGACTAATGTTGTAACTTTATAAAGTATATAATAAATTCTATCCTACTTAATATACAAAAGTGACTTTTATTAACGGAAACATTAAAGTGTTTATCTGGTTTGCTCGTAGATCAAATATTAATCTGCTTGTGAATCAGATACCATTTCTTTGTATCTCCAGTCCGTCAGGACATAACAATACATATACATTTATTTTAATCCATGTGTCAATTCTTTATCCAAAACCACCTGTTGAAATATCAACGGGTACAACACTACTAATATATAATTATGTTATTTTTTTACAAGTATATAATTGAAATGCTTTGCTTTTTTCAGTATTTAGAAGAAAATCTATGAAAGGACATAAACAATGACTACCACTGAATTGGAGAACAAATTATTCCACTTTGTCAAATATTTTGTGGCAGAGGTAGAAAGCACATTAGCATACCATCATACAATTTTAGATGGTAACATAGTGAATTCAGAAACATTCGCAGATGTCTTTTCGCAAACTTCATTGAAAACACCATCTCTGGAAATACCACTCTTTCCGAATATAAAACCATCCAAACTTATTGAGAGACCTATTGATAGGGCGATTGAAGTTATATATAAGAACAAATCTTTAGCATTCTACCAATTGGTATATTCTTTTGATAGTTCTAATAATGATAAAAGGTACGACTTAGTGGGCATTGCGATTGAAGTCTTCAAAAGTTTACAATTTCAATTCAATGGCATAACTTCAACGCAAGGATTACGAAAAGCTATGCAAAGATGCGGAGAAGATGCGGCTCATAGATATATTAAAAGCTACATGAAAGAAGAAAAAGATTCCCCCTCTGATGAAAACAAATTCCAGAAGCTTATTAAAAGCGTAAAAGAAACAGTCAAACATCGTCATCCTGACAATATACAAAATTTTCGTCTAAAAGCTCATGGAGTATTTGTTGGAAAATCAAAAGGAACCAAGATATTGGGAATAATTCCTATTCACAAGAAACCTATAGATGGTGATTTTGATATTCAGTACAAATGTCAAAGATCGCAATGTGGTAAAGTGTACGATTGGAATACGACAGGGCTATACAACGATGTTGGAATTATACACAAAAATAATGGAATACTAAAAATATCTTATAAAGAATATGTTAAGACAAACGAGAACTACAAAACATACGGCTTTCGTTGTAGTTTACCAAATGAAAAATTTCAAGATTATAAATACAATGGAAAATATAAAAACCAAATTTGCGGGATGACTTGCATGCGTGCAGAAATTTCAAACGTATACAATAATACGGATTTCTATGAAGAGCAACATAATATAATTGTAGCCAAAATCTACGCAGACCGTGATAACAAATTCAAAAATAATTTTGACAAGATTTTTAAAAATCTATGCGAGGAGTTTAAGCCGGAATTAAAAAATCTAATTCATGGATATAATACTTGGGGGGAGAGTTTCATTAAAATGTTTCAATTAGACCGAGAATGGCCAATTACAGAAGCGGCCGATAGCAAAAATTTGAACAACAGATTGATTTTAAATAGAGTGGACAACATTTCCATGCAATGTATGAAAATTGATAGAGCGCTTAATGATTTTAAGATCGAAATGGTGAATATGATTCAATCAGCTCAAACGGATGACCAACCTAAATTAAATGAATGTGGACAGCAACTAGATGTTTTCATGTCGAATGTCACGAAAATGCTTCAATCAGCACAATATGATCGCCAATCTAAAGCAAATGAAAATATACAGCTATTCGATGCTATTGAGTCCGAAGTCAAGAAAATGTTTCAAGCAGCGGAAATCGATCGCCAATTCAAAGCACATGAAAATAGAAAGCAACTTAGTAATTTCGAGCAGAAATTGATGGGTAAGATATATATAAGATATATATATATATATATATATATATATATATATATATATATATATATATATATATATATATATATATGTATATACACCTCTATCGGAAATCACTCTTCTATTATAATTATTAATATATAAAACATCACCAAAATTTAAGGATATGAGCGGTTATAATTAAAAGTGGCGAAAGAGCCCTTATATTTGAAGTCCAATTTTCTGTTCCAAAAACATTATTTCTATTTGGGTAAATTCACATATTGTTATCAATTCTTTTAATTTGAAATGTCGAGAATCTCGGAATGGCAGAATAAAGGTATTACAGGCCACCAGTGTTTTTAAATATTGTTAAACGTAAAACATTATATTAAATGTTTTGCGAAACATTTCTCGAAATGAAGAAAAGTGAACTTTTGCCACTTTCAAATATAACGGCTCATTTATTTCCAAATTATTATAAATAAGATAATACAAAATTTTATTACAGATCGCCAGGTCGCATTAAACTCAAATACGATCTCTACTTCCTTGAGGTATGTTTGGAATTATTTATCTAATATGAAATTAGTTATAAGAATTGCAGTATCATTATATGTATACAACTAGTATTTTGCCTACTTGAATTCAACGAATGGTGAATTAATTCGTTGAATTTAATGACTTTAATTCAACGAAATAAAATTACAATTTTGAAATAGTCAATATTTTTAAAGTATCTTAATTTGATACATCGAAGAAAAAACTGACCAAAGTCGGACCAACATTTTTAAAACCACTCTTTAAAAATTAACACATAAAATACTAGAATATTTTCCGGGTTTAAATAAAGTTATATATATATATATATATATATATATATATATATA
The DNA here is from genome assembly GCF_051622035.1 of Arctopsyche grandis. Taxonomy (NCBI): domain Eukaryota; kingdom Metazoa; phylum Arthropoda; class Insecta; order Trichoptera; family Hydropsychidae; genus Arctopsyche; species Arctopsyche grandis. The sequence continues at coordinate 4,243,274 of NC_135357.1, read as the reverse complement.
TATATATATATATATATATATATATATATATATATATATATATATATATATATATATATTTATATATATATATATATATATATATATATATATATATATATATATATATATATATATATATATATATATATATCTATTTACAGAAACCATTCACCGGCATCAAAAAATCAGATCGGGGTAAGTAGAATAGTTCTCAATATTAAATTAATTTATTTGAATTTAATATGATCAAAGTTTTACCATTAATCTTACTTAATTTTACAGCCAACTAAACAAACGCCGAACGGATCAAATAATAGTAAAGTCTACAATATTATATTTATATATGCTTGAATTCAATTTTTAAAACTTATACCGTTCTATTTAATAATATTACAGGTGTGGCGATAGTTTCTAACAAGAAGTCTAAAAAATCTAATAAGTAATTATTTTCCATGGTGAGTCAAAAATTTATAAAACCATTTTAAAAACACATAAATTAAAAATTTACAAATAAATATTATTTAAAGCCAAATTTTTATCAAATAAATTCCCCAAGTAGATCTTTGTGTAAGTCTGTTTATGTGGTGTCCAGTCAAAACCGCTCGGTAAATAGCGTCCGTTTTTTTTTTTTTTTCTTTTTTGTGTTATATTTTTTGACCATTGTGGCGCTTTAGGAATTCCTGTTATGCCACAATGGTCTGTTTAAAAAAAAAATAAATAAATAAATAACCGCCCCGACATTACCGCGCGGCGACAAAACCGCGAGAGACATAACCGCGTTATTTAAAGCAACAAAACTGATATTTTAATTTTTTTATTTATTTTGGCGTGGTTTCGTCGCCGATTGCTTTTTTCTTGGGTGGTTTTTGGGCCACGAGGCTATTTCTCTCGCGGAATTTCCACCGCGCGGTAATGTCGGGGCTCTTTTGACTGTTTGGGCGAAGCAAAAGTCGGGGAACCGTTTATGCAAAGTCATTCCAATATTTTAAATTAATAAAATTAAACATTAGATTATTACAAAAATTGCAAATGAAATTTTTTTTTTGTTTAATTAAATCATTTTTTTAATATTTTTGATTCTTTCAAATAAAATCTAAATATGCACATACATACATTTGCGTAAATTTTATACAATAAAATATTTAACAATAAATATATGGAAAATTTCTATATTGAAATATTGCTATAGATTTTCCATTGTAAAATGAAATTTTTGAGACCATTACTACTTTTTATAAATTTCAGGTATGAAAATTTTACAAAAGGTTGAAAAATCAAACAAGAACAATAATAAACATTGAAGACGTAGAATATCTGAACCCAACCACGATAATGTGATAAATTAACACATACATATGTATACTTATTTAAGTTTTTACATAGATATATACCAGGAAGGCTTGACAGGAAGTCCCCAATGCGCCTTCCTGGACAATTAATTACAACCAATGCAGCATTTTATTATTACATAAACCACTGTATGTCCAGAAGCTGAAGAACACAAAATAACAATTAATTAATTAATTAATTACATAATTAATCCATTGAGACATCTATGGGCTTAGATTTTGTACACAATTTTTACAAATTATACACACAATAAATGCAGAAGATTTATGACAACAGGAAAGATGATTTATTGCCAATTTTGAGGAACCGCTTCAATAATGATCAGACAAAATTGGAAAACTCTGATAAGAAACGATCGATTTGGAGGCACAAATACCCCCAAATCTAACAAGCAGTATGACGGATTGAACCCACTGCTCACGGTGCTAAACATACACCCAACCATTAAGCCATACTGCTGTCTACTTACAAATATGCAATTTAATGCTATGTAAAATTCAGATATTTTTGAAACAAAATAAAATGCTATAAATATTACAACATGAACCATTTTTACATACCTCCTTTATGTTTCACATGGCTTTCCTGTCAGTGGTCATTTTTATCTCTAATCCGATCGTTTTCATACTTGTGATCGTGAGTTTGATAATAAGGAGACCATATGACTGAGGCATACACCATATTATGATATATATGATACATACGTATCTATGATTTCAACATACATACATTTACCAACAGCATATTTGTTTTTACTTACCTCTTATTAAGTTCACATGGTTTTCGTGTTAGTGGTCATTTTTTATATCTCTTATCTCTTACTCGATCGTTTTCATACTTTGCCATATTGCTCATTTTGGTCATCAATACACGTTAATGTATCGTCTGCCATTACGTTGGAGATAAAATATCGTATACAATGTGTAACAAATATCCAGAATCTCGGATACAGTGACGTTTATGACGGTACGTAAGGCTACCATAATCTATCTTCAACCTTTTCGCCTTGATATGCCATTTCAGATTTTAATTGTTTAAACGCCTATAATTCACTCTATATTTTATAAAATTTGCTCTATAGGTTCTCGTTATCTCTAATATTTAAATATTTATAGTTTAAACTCTCAAATGTATATATAAATTTCAAATTTGGCGTCTAGCTTCATGTAATGTAATACACGATATATATTGATTTTTGGCCAAATATGTCAAATCTGACATTTCACGGCTAAAAGCATATCTCTTCACGGAGTTTTATCTGCGAGATAAGTATTCAATAAGAAGTTATGTTGTATCTAATTGTTAATATGATTTACAATAAGCTCACATATAGTTTTTTACAATAAGCTTACATACATACATACATCACATACAATTATTTTTAGTTATCAGCTGATTTAATTTTTATTTCCATCTATTCGCAAAAAATCGTCATCTATAATGTATATTACACGCTTTCATATCGTCATTACGTGTGAATTTAAATCCCAACATTTATTATCATGATCATAAATAATGGAGTAATAAATAAGCTCGAAAATTCAAGCTCACACGACAATAGCACAAATTCAATTTCGATACAAAAAAATTCACACAAGATTCAATCCAACAACAAACTGAGACAGTACACGCCAATTTAAACCTTACGCACACAGAATACACACAGTATATTAGCATATATTCGTCGGCCAATGTCGACACCACACTTCTACATAGATCAGTTTCCCCTACATACATATATAATAATATATGTAAGTATATCCGTGCTCGGTATACACGTATAATAACTTGCGCGTCGTTGAACACGACGCGTGTAAACACGAACGAATATACACAGCAAACAAGATATACTGCCATATGAAAATATTTACAGTACCGTCACTAGGCAAAGTGCCGCCCTTACTTTTTGCTCGTCGTACACCCTGATATTTTTTTTAAAATATGAGCCTATATATGAGCCGTTATGTTTGAGTCATGCAAAAGTCCACTTTTCTTCATTTCGAAAAATATTTCACAAAACATTAAACAACTAAGGGGTCACAGGTTCACTCCTTGATCCAGTGTTGCTGGCCAAACCTTGGATATATGTCACTCCAGAGATCAATCGTTTTTGTCAAATTATTTTTTAATTTATCTTATTTCATTGTTCAAACTATTCCTACCAAATTGGACACCTACCCTCATTTGTCTCTTTTATTTGAATTTAATTTCAAAATCTAATATATAATTTCGAAAGAGACTTATATATGTATGTATGTATGTATGTAACTTTCGTTGGTTGGTTCGTAGACAATACATTCGATTTTTTTTTTTTCGATTCATAGGCGCCGATTTGATTTTTTTCGATTTAAAGGATTCGAATTATCCGGGGGAGAATCCCTAATTTCGAAATAGACTAAGTATATATTAGGTTGATTCATAAGTAACGTCGTATTTTTATATAGACTATGACATATTGTTTTTAACCAATAGTTTTAGCATCTGTGCTTAATGTTGCCTTTGTATTATGTAGAGGAGGGTCTCTTTCGACATTTTTTTCAGTCTATCGTCAGCAGTCAAGGTATACAGAGCACTTGTGATTTTTGAAAATGTCAGAGAAAAGAGTGCATATTCGACACTGTTTACTTTTTGAATTTAATAAAGGCCATAATGCAACAATGGCAACCAAAAACATATGTGTTGTGTACGGAAGGGGTGCTATCGATGTTCGAAACAGCAACGGTGGTTTGCTAAATTCAGATCTGGGAATTTATCAACAGCTGATGAAGAAAGAGCTGGGTGCCCTTCAACCACCGATGATGACATTCTGAAAGCCATACTAATACATATTTGTTTGTTCGTGACAGTCAATTTAATAAATAAGAGATATAAAAAAATGACTTCTTAAACGAAAACCATGTGAAACGTATAAGAGGTCAGTAATAAAAAAACAAATGAGTATTCAAATAAATTTATATAAATACATATGTGTGTGGGGTAAGATGGATGAGAGTTGCCCAAAACAATGACGAGTGGAAGCGTGTTGGAGAAACCTTCATCCAGCAGTAGGGATGCGGTGCATCCGCTCTAAAATCGCCAGACAAATTGAACGACAGATTAACGGACGGCTGCTTTAAATGCAATTCTCATCTTCTCGAATGATATATTGCACATCAGATATAGGAATAAGGCAAGATTCGATAAGTTCCGAATCTTGCCTTATTAAACTCGCCAGAAAGATCCAACTCAATTTTAATAATTGCATCTGTGCACATCAAAAGGTTACTCGTCATCTGATGTGCAATCTATCATTCGAGAAAACGAGAATTACGTTTAAAGCTGCCGTTCTGTTAATCTGGCGATTTTAGAGAGGATGCACAAAACAGTAGATAGTGAGCGGCTGTATATGATGATGATGATGATGATATAAAGTATATATGTATGAATGTATCAAGTTGGCCATAGAGACAATCCCGAAATGACACCATAGTAAAAATAAATATATAAAAATATGTTTTAAACATATATTGAAAAATATTTGGAGCTATTTTCTACGATTTTCTGTCCCTGAAAACAGGCCGCTCTCAGGCGGTGCCTTACTCGCTACCTCCACGGTACGCCACTGAATATGAATACATATTCTGTACACCCATATAACGAAATTTACACCATAAAACGAACACACGGCGTATATTAGTTTGCGAGCTGTCAAACCTCGGAACGAGACAAAGGAAATTTTTATCCGCAGGGGTGGGTTTTTATTTCTGTCACGGACTCGTCTTCTCGCCGAGCGTTTAATTGGATATGTTTTAAGTAAACGCTTTTAATTTTCACCTTATCGTTATTTTTACTGCACATGTGTGTGTGTGTGTGTGTGCTTAATTATTTCTCGTTTTATAAACGACTCGCACCCTCGTTATACGGGTGAAAGCTTATACGGAAACGCTGGGTCTCGGCAATAATGGCCTTAATATTGTTCGCGCAGCTTATTACGCAATTACAGTACGCAATATTAACACGAGATTGCTCAATATTATACCCGATATTTCCTTGACTTATTTCCAGAATGTATTCGTACAACTCCATACAGAATGTGTGGTGAAAACGTGGTTATTTTGATCGAAATGAAAAACAACTAAAATAAACAAACACATTACAATACAAATATCACGTGAGATCCGTAATCAAATTATATAAATTAAAAGAAAAGCTTTGAAAGTTTTTGGAATTATAACAGTATAAGAAATGTTAAATGGTTTTGACATTCAAATTCAATCACGTATTTGTAGTCCATTTGAAACTTTCTATTACGTTAATAATTCTATTATTATGAATTTTAAGATATAATATATAATATTCGGGAGATATCAATTTTCCACATTTATTTTTCAAATTAAATCTACATATGTATCTATATATACATATAATGCTATGAATAAATGATTTTCATATTTTTACATATGCGATGATATTGCCTTTATATTGAAATTCCCTAGTACTGAAATTGTTAAAGAATAACAATATTTTTTATTTAATTTAATTTAAAAATAAATCTTTTATGATATTATAAAGTTAAAATCATAAAAATTTTATTAAAATTATAAACAAACAAATATTAAAAGAATTTTTATATATGAGCCGTTGTAAATAATTGAAAGTGGCGAAAGTCCACTTTCCTTATTTCGAGAAATATCTTGCAAAACATTAAATGTAATGTTTTGCGTTTAACAATATTTAAAAATACTGGTGGCCTGTAATACGTTTACTCTGCTTTTCTGAGATTCTGGACATATCGAATTAAAATAAGTGATAACAATATTTGAAATAAATTTAAAAGTGATTTTGAAACCGAAAATTGGACTTCCCCACTTTCAAATATTTCACGGTTCATATATACATTTTAATTTTTGGGATTTTCATTTTTTTTTATCAAAATCTTAAATTGCCGATATTGTATCATGATAAACAAGCTTTCATTATTAGCTTCTCCCTCTATTAGTTCAGTGACATTCCTGCCCGTCAAGAATTTGTGATCTGATTTTGAACCACTTCCACTTTCAGGTCGCTTTAATATTCAACCGACATACAGCGGTTAGCTAACATTGAAGGAAGCTAATGTATTCGACATGAAACTAGAAGAGTTCAATCATGAACGGACTCATTAAAAATTCCATCGAAATCTTGTGTCAGATCAAAGCGATCACAGCCAGCCAACCAGACCCAGCTTTTCACCGCCCCTTCGCAACTCATTGGTAAAAACTTGATCAATGGTAAAAGTAAATTTTTTCACTCTCATCTCAAATAAACTTATTTCATATTAAAATCAAATTAGATTGAGCCATAGTGTTGCTCACTGGTCTTCATTGAGATCAGTTTGACAATAAAAAGCACCTAAAAAAAGCATTTTTTTATATTTTTTAATTATCATAACAGTCCCTATCGGTATATTGGATATCTACATATTTATACATGGATTTATTCGTCGCATTATTTACGATACATCGCCGCTAATTACGAAACCGATACATCCGTATACATACGTCCATGCACACATATATGTTTATCGAAAGTATGTATCTTTGAATAAATCTAAATTACCAGCGGTGGCAAACCTTTCTCCCGCCTCCATGCCACACCCATGACACGCATGAATAAATTTCGGAACGGCGTTGGCGGTTTTAAACCGCGATTTCTTCGCAGACCTGTTAAATTTCGCACGTAATTAATTACCGTCTGCGAACACTGGAAATTAATATCCCTTCCACGGATCGTACGAGTGGTGTTTTTCATTATCAGATCGGAAGTAAAATATATTTAATAGTTGAAAAAAATATACATGTGTTCAATACAATGACCCTTACTATCTATATGTACGTGTTTTTGGTTGGTATTCTTCAAACATAATAAGCCCTAGCCTCGAGGAAGAATTTGCATAGTCTATTTATTTTTTATTTCTTTTGAGGGTCTAGAAAATTTTTAATTATGTATGAACTTTTTTCTTCAACGTATGGATCACTCTAACGTACATAAATACATATGCATCAATTTTTAATTATGGATATTAAGAGTATCACTGCTGCCAGACTGGTAAGTCATCAACAATTTTAAAATAAGAAAAATCTACATATATTTAATGTTATTTATGATGAAAATATTCAGCTTAGATTTGGTCACGATTCTTTTTTTTTCTTTAATTTTTTTGGGTATCATGTGAATGTTTGTTAAATAAAATTAAATGTGTTTTTATATATTTTATATGTACGCAGATATGTTTATATAAAATGTGTATTATTTGGCCGCAGTAACCTGTGAAGACTCTGTGTTATATATTTATCAAAATAAAATATAACATGACGATGACTGTTATATTTTATAAAACTATACCAGTGTATGCAAATGTATTTGCAAAAACGCAAGGGAGATGTATTGAAAGATTTTTACTTTATCTATTTACGTAGTAACAATAGATGAAGTTTTGTGATCATGCGAAAATTCGAACTCGAGATTTTGACTGATTCGAACTCAGAATCGATCACTGATCACGTTTTCATGATCTAGAAAAAATATGTGTGTATGTCTCTGTGTGTGTGTGTGTGTGTATTTTAAGGATTTTTTGAACACCGTTAGTCTTATCTATCTGAAACTTAGTATCGGTTACTGAAATTCTTATCGACACGGCGTTAATTTTTTTCAAATTTTTAAGATGACCGAAAATGGTACCTCCCCTTTAGGTGTCCTCTTTTTTTAATTCAATTACAATTTGTAATTTTTTTACATGTAATATAAATTATAAATTTTATAACCTAATATTTTTTAAATATTTTTGTCTGAACCGGAAGTAGTACTTTTACTCTAGAGAATCGAGGTTTTTTATGTTTTTCTAAAAAACTTTTTGGTTTATTGAACTAAAATTCCATATCTAGAAGTTAAAGCTTAATACCGAGCTATTTATAAAATTTGGTAAGCATCCGTCAACCGGAAGTGGCAGTTTACTCTTGTTCGATTTTTCTTCCACTATTTTTTCGACCCCTTAAACATGGTGCACCTCACGAAACAAATCAAGTATATTTATTGTATCAATGTGATGAAAATCATTAAATTTTATAAACCGGAAGTGGGATTTTTCCTCTTAGAAAGGGCGAAAATGTTATCACCACTACTCTGTCCACACTAGGGATCCCAAATATTCGTCGACTTCAACTATTCGAATATCGAATAGTAAATCAAGAGCTATTCGAATATTCGAATATATTCGAAAATTAAAAAAAAAGGTAATTACATATGTACTACGCGTAAATTACATTATATTTATATATGTATGTAATATATTACAATTAATAAAACATAATTTTAAGAAAATTAAAAAAGCATATAAAACTAAAAGACACATAAAATATAAGATAGTTTGTAAAATTTAGAAAATTGCAATTAAAAATAAATTTACAAAATATAAAACGGAATAATCTTAATTTAATTTCAGAAAATGATATTTTAGAAATAATAATGCGTTGAATGTTTCATTGTCGAGTCTATTTCTAATTTTTGTTTTTGTCCACCTGCAGTCGAAAATACTCGTTCACACGCTGTTGCAAATTTGGAATAATTCATGTATTTAGGTAAATTAATAATGTTATAACCGTGTTTCATTCATTCTGTTTTCTAAAATTTGTGAAAACTTTTTGATTGTTTATGAGAACTTCTTAAATAAAAATTTATAAACTCCTTCTGCTGTTATTAATCAAAGATGTAGAGATTATTATTGATCGAAAAGTGATTTTCTTCAATTATTTCTGTATTTAATGAATAAAAATCCGTTTCTTCAAATGTAGACATTTCTTCTTCTTCATTATCTTCATTTTCATCATAATTATCCCCATTACATATTGCATTTTCTTAATAATCGTCGGCTTCTTCGTCATCACTCTTTTCATGTTGATTTTGTGTATTTATTTTATAAAAAAATATATATACGAATAATATTCACATAATTGATGAAATATTCGAATAACGAATGGCTGAAAAATCAGACAAATAATTCGAATACTCGAATATTCGAATATTCGATTGGGATCCCTAGTCCACACTCCTGAACGTATAAAGCTGAATATTTATATTTGTATTCTGTATGTACCAACTTAGATCTGATAAGGTTTTGGTCAGAATTCGTAAACCGGAAGTAGTATTTTTTTTAAAACAATATTTCATTATTTTTATTTTGACCTTTTCAATTATTTTAATCTTCTTGATATTTATTATGTATAATACTGATAATACTAATAATACTAAATAAAAAAAATTGAACAAAATCCGACAACCGGAAGTAGAACTTTATTCTTGTGCAAGTTTCCATACATGTTTACTCAATTTGTATCAAAAATGCTGTTATAGCTATTAGTACTTCATAATGCTGCCGGTATGTGTGAATGTGCCTGTACGGTTCAATATCGAATTTTGTTTTGTGACCTTCTTATATTCCTCAAATTCATAGATAAAGTCATGGATTGGTTACATCCGAATTTTTTTTATTTAATAACTTAATATTCCAACACCCATACGATGATATTTCATCAGGCACAACACTAGTAATATAATAATCTTCTACATATACATGTATGTAGGTACATATATTGTATACATGTAGCAGAAATAATAAACTTTTTGGTCTTAAAAATGTTATTTGTGCTAATATAGCAAACAAGTACATATGTAGAAGTATGACATATGTACAACTAACAGTATAAAACCATATTAAAAAAAAAACCACTTCAAGCAAAACTTTTCGACCAGAAACCATTACTAGCACTCAATCACCGAAAGACCGCTCAATTTAATCCGAATCAAAGAGAGCGTCGTCGTACTTATCGAAATCTTACGAGTCCGTGTAATTAATTCCTGTGGGGTCGCTTTGGGAACGTGCCGCGGGCCCAAATTAGTCAAAACCCTCCGAAACTTTTCGATCATAATAAGTCTTCGAAATGCGGGCACGTTGCCATTTTGTGTAGTGCACGTCGCGTAACAAAGTTGGCGAACCGCAGGACGTGGCCTAACTTTCGGACGGACTGTGTAGTTTTGGCGGCTTTGCGGCTTTGGACCTCCCACAGCACAGGTTCGGTTCATTTGGTTCTAATTATTATTGAAGTGTTGACTGACTACTTTGTACCAAGTGTACCAATACAGTTGTTGCTTACCAGTATAGAGGTCGTGGGTTCAAATCCCAGTCAAATACGCAGCTGGCGAGATCTTGTGGTTATTAAAGCACCGATTGACCCTCTCCTTTTAGAATTTTTCCAATTTTTCTAGCTTAATATAGCTAGAATTTTCCCGGTCTCCGTGTCTAAATTAATTGACAAAACACAAAATTTTATAAATTTTTATTTATTTTTATTACATGCATACATAATAGCCAAGCGATTACATGATTAGATAATAATCTACACATATGATTAGATTATTTTTGTAAATGAGTACTAACCATTTTTCAAACATAACAGGACAGAATACAATAGAGACATATATGGAAAATTCAGGTCTACGTGACGAGACAGAATGTTAAATGACAGAAAACGCAAATATCGGAAGGCAAAGATCAAAAATCAAAAGATCTTAAGTCGAAAAATCAAAAAAAAATGGTGCATAGTAAACGGTACATACTCACTTAATTTGCGCGAGCAGGATACAACAGGAACAAGAGGAACAGGCTTTTCCTCCCGTATTAATGTGCGCGCGCAGAATACGGGAGGAAAAGCATGTTCCTCTTGTTCCTGTTGTATCCTGCTCGCGCAAATTAAGTGAGTATGTACGTGAGTCTGTACCGTTTACCATGCACCATTTTTTTTTATCTTTCGACTTAAGATCTTTCGATTTTCGATCTTTGCCTTCCGATATTTGCGTTTTCTGTCATTTAACATTCTGTCTCGAATTTTCCATATACATATGTCTCTATTGTATTCTGACCTGTTATGTTTGAAAAATGGTTAGTATTCATTTACAAAAATAATCTAATCATATGTGTAGATTATTATCTAATCATGTAATCGCTTGGCTATTATGTATGCATGTAATAAAAATAAATAAAAATTTATAAAATATTGTGTTTTGTCAATTAATTTAGAGCAGTCTAATTCTTCAATGCTCAGTACATTTAGTAATTTCACTAATGTCATTGCAAAACCCGGCAGCAAAAAGTATTGATCCCAAATATATTATACTAGTTTTGGGCCCGTTGATTTCAATGGGTGGTTTCGGAAAGGATTGGATACACGAATTAAAATAAAGTTTTATTTTATACATACATACGTATGTACATATATAAAGAAACAGGTCGTGTTCGATGCGCTATCCTCTTTTTTTTTTCAAATATCGTTAAAATATAATAAATTTAATATTAATAATAAATTAATTATATTTTAAATTATTTAATATAACGAAAAGTTAAAAACCTAGTATATGTATTTTGAAATTCATTTTATTTTTATTATAATTACGTATTTTTATATGGCGAGAACGAAACATTTCAATTATTATTTAAACAAAAGGACTATTTGAATATTCCACGGTGGTTTCACGGCTCTGAACTCAGGTATACCTATAAGAGGATATTATTTTGTGTTCGTGTAAGGGTTCACCGGTTCGACTCCGAATCAGAATGTATACAAAGTTTAGGCTTTTTATCGATTCATCATTATGTACGGCTAGCGTTAGGACACACACACACAGATTATCGTCTTTATATATACTTATGATTCTTGTCGATACCCTAATTTTTGAGAATCACGACTGTATGTCGGTAAAATATCAAAGTGATTGAAAAACAGATCGCAAATTTTCGACGGGAAAGAATTTCATAGAACTAATGAAGTGAAGCTAATTAAAAGCTTGTAATTAAAAATCAAACAAACCTCTTTATTACAAAAGCCTCTGATTGTTCGTTTAAAATAAAATAAATAAAACAAAAAAAGTTCGAGCCGTTGGCCATTAAAGACAAGCGATTCTAATTAAGTGAAACCATAGATTAAAATACACGTAATTAAAAATATACAAATTAATAAAGGCCTGTACTGAATTGGTCAGTAACTAAAAATAATCTAATATCTTGGGTAGATTGCCATATCCGAAGAGAGCGAATCAATTCACCGCGTGGTAAATCGAATGATTTTATCGGTACTTGGCCCACTTTTCTGCGACAGTCGTTTCCACGACGACAACCTTAACACTTCATTAGTCGACCATTGTGCAAATTGATTTATCAAGTAAAAACGTTCAGGGTGGAAAAACAATGACGCTCTGGTGCCTCCCTTACCGTTCAATTTGAATAAAGCATTCGCGAAAACTCATTACGCACGTTGGAAAATTCCTACGAAAGCAGCTTATTTTCGAAAGAAAATATTATATGTATATAACTGAGGAAAACAGCAGACTTCATCGCATATTTGTTTTTTCGTTAGTTTTTCCGCTTATTTTCATTAAATCGACTCGGAGCCGAATTGCTTTGTCAACCGTAGTCTACCCTTACAAATATTACTAGTGAACTTAAATGCTTGACTTTTCCATTACACAAATATAAAATTCGATATAAATTTTAAGGTTTCGAAATATTCCTTAGAAAGATTATCATTTTTTATTTAATAGTTTCAACTATTTAAATCAATAATGAACAAATGAAAAACTCACCTTTCTGCAGCTTCATTCTGGAACTCTCCGTTTTGTATTAATAACTATTTTCTTTGAAATGTGAACACACAATTTTAATACAATTTATTAAAAACACTTTTAACTATTTTAATATATATTAAATGTATGACTTGAATTGTTTTTAAGTACACTATCATATAATTCACTCGGACAATTCTGTGAAATCAAATCGAATTTAATTACATTTAAAGATTTTCCGATTTCGATACGATAACTGTTTTCTTTGAGACTTCCAGAAAGATATCCACTTAGTATTGTATTGGATTTTTTCGCAAACTCAAGCTGTATCAATTTTCAGCCTTTTCATACTTCAAACAATTTTTTATTGCTCGAATTGCTACAAGCGCGTTTTTATTTCGACTGTAAGTCAAAAATGTATATGATTGGAATTCGCAAAAAAAATATATATATTATTTTCGTCATAAAAAAAGCCTCCTGGGAAAAATTCCGCTCTTAGCGCGAATGCTTTATAACACTTAATTTTAATTTGAAAAAATTCAACCAATGACGAAATTTTAATTAAAAAGCAAAAACAAGAACTTCCTCACAGACAGGTAGGCTCAATTTTAATTAATTTGATCCCATTTAATTAATTGTATATTACATATTATACACTTAATTGCTCGTGTATTATATATTAATACGTTTGAAAGAATAATAATGAAATTAATCAGCATTTTCAAATTGTAGACGGACGATAAATCGAAATCATACATTTCCGATTCAATTATTAACTCGCGAATTTTCATATATTTTTTTTTGTATTCCTTTTCGATTCGGAGATTCAATACAACTTCAAAAGCAAAATTCATTCGGTTCAAAGTGACTCAAAACGACAAAAAAAAATCCGATCAAATATATTCAAATTAAAATTTTCTTCTTTGACAAAATTATTTTTAAAAAATTCGAACTTAACACAACACTCCAAATACGTATGTATAGTATTAGAATATTTCGATTTAATTTTACAAAATAATTTCATTCAACTCGATATCAAAAAAAAGTTAACAAAAAGTCAATTCGCAATTGATAAATTTTAGCACAAATCGACTTTTCAAATTCTTTAAACACACACTGGAGCACGCAACATATGCATGCATATTTCGACACACATATATATATATATATATATATATATATATATATATATATATATATATATATATATATATATATATATATATATATATATATATATATATATATATATATATATATATATATATATATATATATATATATATATATATATATATATATATATATATATATATATATATATATATATATATATATATATATATATATATATTGTATATATATATTGAATCATTTGACACTCGGTCAATTGCATAATTTTTCATTGGTCGCACACAGAAGGGGTACCATGCAGTGGTACGTAGGTACGTACGTACTCTCTTAGACGGGGCGGAATTTTCCGAGAGAGTTTTCCGGGCGGGCGACAGATCTCGGCGAAGATCGCGATTGCCGACAAGTGTGCGTGCGCGTACCACAGACTCTCGTGTGACACGTTTTACAACACGTGGTAATAACACGTGGCATGGCGACGCGGGCGAGGCATGCGCCGCGGCGCCGCTCGCCCGACTGAAGTCTGCCATCCAGCATCCCTACCACGCACACTCAGTACACACCCTTGCGCCACAGGAATACCCCTAAATCACTACCCCCAAAATCCAATATACATATGTATATAAAATATCACCTACGTCCAGTCTGGTCACGTATTAGAAAAATATCGCCATTTATCATTTTCGCTATTTCAAAAACTATTTATAAACTAGTGTTGTGCCCGTTGATTTCAACGGATGACTTCGGAAAGGAATCGATACACATATTAAAATAAAGTGCCGAGATGGGTTGATGAAGATTTTTGGGATGATATTTTATTTTTATTTTATAACAGATTGCTCCAAAGCGACGAGTGTGCTAAAAAGATTAAGAAGTACAATAGGAAAAAATACAATTTAAATAAACAAATTATATATAAAAATTAAATAAGGAAAGGATAACTAAATAAAACATGAAATCATAATCATAGTGAATCTTCTATGGAAACGGTCGCAGTGACGTCGATGTTTGCCTCTTCTCCTACATCTGCCTGCTCAAATGGTCCTGATAGTCGTGATTCTGTTGTGACTGTGTTGGCTTCTTCTTCTGCTTCCTCTTCCGTTTCGTCTCCATTGGCTCAACCTCCGTTGGCTCAATCAAAACTGCCATTTCTTGTCTCAAAGAAAGTCACGCGCCAAACTGGGAGACCGAAAATTGGTAATTTATTACCAAAATGTACGAGGTCTCAGGACAAAGCTGGCTGCGTTTAATTCAGCCGTTTCTACTACTTGTGATGATATGGTAGCACTAACGGAAACATGGTTGACTTCATCATTTTTTGATGTTGAACTTTTTGATTCTTCCTGGAGGGTGCATCGTCGCGATAGAGTAGATCGACGTGGTGGTGATGTATTATTTGCTTGTATTGATTGGTTTCGGTCAGTCCGGATGACAAATTTTGAAACTCTATCTGGTGAGGACTTATGGAATTCATAACTTGAAAATCATAATCGAGAAAGAATATTACGAAATACAAAAACCTTGTAAACATAGAATGAATTCAAGACGATAAACGATATATAATAATAATAATTATTATTTTTAGTTGTTTGTGTATATATATGTTTTGTTTTTGTTATGTCTAATTTATTATTTTGTTTCTTATCTTTTCTGTTATATTTTTGACCATTGTGGCGCATTAGGAATTCCTGTAATGCTACAACGGTCCAAACTTTAAATAAATAAATAAATAATAAAATCATAATTAAAAACACTAACTCAACCTTTCTAAATGGTCGCAACCTCCATAACTTAGGAAGTGGTGCAGAGAATGAAGAGAGACGTGACAAATGTCAATGGCACCATCCAGTGAATTTAATAAAACGGAGGCCGCGAGGAATGGGAGAATAACTAAATGCCACAGTTCTAGCCAAAAGAGTGTGAAAAAGGGGACGATGGTCCATACCACACTCTCTGGAGCATGAAGGCCCAACTCAGCCAGGATAGACGGACAGGAGATACAGCCTCTAAATATGGAAAACAAGAACTTGATGAGGGCAACACTCCTCTTGTGGTCAAGAGAAGTGTAGCCGACCATACCCATGACGAATTTTGAAGGAAATAAGTATGGGTAAATCCCATATTGCTCCTTATAAAGCAGTCTGAGAAATCGTCTTTGGATAAGTTCAAGCTTCACAGATTGAGACTTAGTGTAAGGATTCCAGATTATAGAGGCGTATTCCAAGATACTCCTAACTAGAGCATTGTACAGCAATCTCAAAACAGCGGGATTATGGTAGTGTCGAGAATAACGAAAGACAAACCCAAACATTCGTGAGGCAGAGGAGCACACAGAGTCGATATGAACAGAGAAATTTAGGTCACTCTGGAATGCAACCCCAAGATCAACAGTTGAATCGATCCAGTTCAATAAAAAGTTACCAACAAGATATGGAAAGGTACGATCGGGGGTGGATCTGGATCTGGAGTAACACATAACCTTGCACTTGGAGACATTAAGAGGCAAACAGTTGGTTAACGACCAATCATGAAGAGCATTAAGATCATCTTGTAAAAGCTCACTAACGTTCAGAATCGAGACTCAAATAGAGCTTTAAATCATCAGCGTATAGTGAGAAACGACAATTGACCAGTTTAATACTTATATCATTTACAAATAAATTGAATAACAAGGGCCCTAGGTTAGAGCCTTGTGGAACTCTTGAGCCAGCGATATAGACACGGGAGCAAGCGGAACCGAAGGCTACAAATTGTTGACGATCCAGAAGATAAGATCTAAAAAACTGGACCAATCTGTCATGAAATCCGTATGCGGACATTTTCTTTAATAAAATACAATGATTTAATTTATCAAAAGCTTTCTGGAAATCGGTATAAATTACGTGTACAGATAAATGACGGTCTAGAGAACGGTGAACATAATTGGTAACAGATTCGTAACAGTAGAGCGGCCAGGCCGAAAT
The DNA here is from genome assembly GCF_051622035.1 of Arctopsyche grandis. Classification (NCBI taxonomy): domain Eukaryota; kingdom Metazoa; phylum Arthropoda; class Insecta; order Trichoptera; family Hydropsychidae; genus Arctopsyche; species Arctopsyche grandis. The sequence continues at coordinate 4,226,220 of NC_135357.1, read as the reverse complement.
GCAATATTGATGACAACTACCCAAATAGGACGGAATTGTGTTGAAGAGGTCTTCATCCAGCAGTGGATGGAGAATGGCTGTAAATCATCATGCCTTAGGTCTATTTCCAACCGGTCTCCGTGACGAGACAGAATGTTAAATTACAGAAAACGCAAATATCGGAAGGCAAAGATCGAAAATCGAAAGATTTTAAGTCGAAAGATAAAAAAAAAATGGTGCATGGTAAACGGTACATACTCACGTATGTACATACTCACTTAATTTGCGCGAGCAGGATACAACAGGAACAAGAGGAACAGGCTTTTCCTCCCGTATTAATGTGCGCGCGCAGAATACTGAAGGAAAAGCATGTTTGTCTTCTGTCTCGTCACGTAGACCCATTTCCAACATATAATCTGATTGATTTTGATTTTTAAATGCTTTTTATTATTACGAAACTATGTTCACAATACATCTTATATCTATTTTAATAGCTACTGATCTACTGATCATTTTCTATTTTACAATTTTAATTTAATTTTGCTAGCAATCATAGTATTATATTATTCTAATGTTAATACAGTACAGCACAATAGGAAAAAGAGCTCAAAAACCTATTTACAATTCTTATAAATGCTCATAATACATCTAATACATAATATTAATTAAAGACTCTCTAAAGTCGATGGCCTAAAGTAGAGATATAATTTACTAGTTGAACTGTATTTGAATATGAATGACGATAGTTAGAATATATTACAACTGAAAATATACTTCGACTGTAACATATGTATATGTGTGTACATATGATATATTAAATATTTCAGATTTAATGACGTTCAAATATTGGTGATGATTATAATACATCTAATACATAATATTAATTAAAGACTCTCTAAATTTGACGATCTAAAGCAGATTGTGTTTAGGTCAACTGTATATGTAGGTATATACCTGAAGGGTATAGACATTTTGTTTTAATCACAAAGACTCTTCACAAGTGTTTTAGTATGGTTATTAGTGATTCTGTTATAGAATCTACTGGTTAGTTTGTTAGTAATGTCTGTAACAAACGGAATATTATATACATAGGGACTTTTATCGGAGCATTGGATTTTTATTGAAATGCCAGAATAAGGCATGCAATTCCCGTTTCAAGTGATGGTTCAAGTGAACTAACATCTCTTCAACGCCGTGTCGTCATAAACCAACTGGTAACGTGGAAACCAACGAACACATTTCCTTGACTACACAATGGCGCTTCAAACTTTCGCGTCGGTAAAATCGTTATTATGAATATTATTAAGAGATTTTTTCCCGTTTTTTTTTCACAGTAAGTAGGTTTTTTCACTTTTTGGACATGCATACAACAAATCCTGAAAGTTCAATCGCAATTGGTTGGGTGGTTTAGGAGATAAAAAACATAAAGTAATAAAATAGCGGATAAATGAAAATTTAAAATAATAATAGTATACAAAGATTGAGGCCCTTTTCTGTATGAAAACACTACTCCAAAGATGCAGAGAAGTCCGTAAACCTGTGTACATCTGCTTTATAGACTTTGAAAAGGCCTTTGACCGTGTCCAACACGCTCGCCTGATGGAAACATTAAAAAATATTGGCCTGGATGACAGAGATGTCAGATTGCTACGAAATATTTATTGGAATCAGACTGCAGTAGTACGTGTCGATGATCAATTCACTGATGAGATTCCTATAGAACGGGGCGTCAGGCAAGGATGCATCCTATCACCTACTCTTTTTAACACCTACACCGAATCCATCTTCCACGATGCTCTCCAAGAGGCGGAGGGCATCAAGGTGGGCGGCGAGACGATCACCAATATAAGATATGCTGATGACACGGCACTAGTCGCTGAAAATTTAGCAGACCTGCAAACATCTCTAGACCGTGTACATCAAGAAAGCAATCGAAGAGGTCTGCGCATAAATCTAAAGAAGACAAAATTTATGATAGTGGATAGAATGCAAACAGACACCGGGAATCTAACCTTGGATGGAGAGGTGATAGAAAGAGTAAAAAGATTCAAATACCTGGGTACCTGGCTGAATGAAGAGATGGACCCAGATGAAGATTTAAGAATCCGCATCGAGATGGCTAGAACAGCATTTGTAAAAATGAAGGCGGCGCTTACAAACAAGCATCTCAATCTTCATACGCGGTTGAGATTCGCGAAGAGCTACGTCTGGACAGTATTACTACACGGATGTGAGACGTGGACTCTGAAAACCAAGATGATCAGCCGCATTGAAGCTTTTGAGATGTGGGTCTATAGGCGTATGCTGAAGATTCCGTGGACCAAAAAGATATCAAACGAAGCTGTCCTCGGCATGATGGGGAGAGGCAGGGAACTTGTTTCTTTCATCAAGCGGAGAAAGATGGAGTACCTCGGACACATGATACGGGGTCCAAAATACGAATTTCTCCGTTTGATAACCATAGGGAAAATAGAAGGAAAAAAATGGATTGGCAGGAAAAAGTTACCTTGGCTTCGAAACATGCGCATGTGGACCGATATGAGCGCCGAAGATGTGTTCCGAGCTGCTGAAGACCGATGCGGATATATTCAAATAATCGACGAGGTGGTCGCCGACGTCCGGATGCGGACAAGGCATTAACAATAAGAAGATACAAAGATATTTTAATAAGTAGTAAAAATTATTATTTTGAATTTTATTTTACTACCGCCATCTATGTTTCAAACTAATAAACAACCGGTGGATAGACGTCAACGACTATCTCTCCGGGCATATTTAAAACGCGTCTTACACGATATTTTTGCACCATCGTAATGACGGAGGATCCATTTACTCATATTGATGACCAAAATGAGCAATATGGCAAATTATGAAAACGATCCGTTGTACCGTTTACCATGCACCCTTTTTTTTTTTTGATCTTTCGACTTGAGATCTTTCGATTTTCGATCTTTGCCTTCCGATATTTGCGTTTTCGGTAATTTCACATTCCGGCCCGTGAGGTAGACCCGCTGCGTACATATTGCATGCGGCTTAGGGCGAAAACACAATAAGAGGCACGCGGCACGTGTTTTTTATGTAATGGTGGTGAGCATATAATGCTTTCGAGTCCTACTGGTCCTTGATCGACCTGACATCAGGTCGATCGTTTCCTATCAGAGTTTACCAATTTATCTGATTTTATTGGTCTAACGGATCCTCAAACTAATTTTTGAAAAACCATCCTACCCGCTAAGTCACAAATATCTGAATTAGATTTATGTAAAATATGTAAAAATTCATGGACATGTCTCAATCCACAGATTTCTCTATGGATTAATTAATTAATTGTTAATTTATTGTTTGTAATTAAGTGTATATGAAGGCGTATTGGGGTTTACCTGTTAGGCCTTTCTCGCATATATGTATCTTTGTTAAATAAATTAAAATATAAATTAATCAAAATTAATACATAATCGTATCAAAAACAATCCCATATTTTTATGTGAGTATTTTTATGTGATTTTATATATATATTATTATAATATTAATATATATATATATATATATATATATATATATATATATATATATATATATATATATATATATATATGTATTATTATAATTTTAATATACATATATTTTTATGTGAGTATTTTGTACTTACATATATTCTTTCAGGTATCACACTAGTTTGCTTTCTATCCAACCTTCTATAATAGTATGTAGAATTCTACCATTTTAACCAATTCAATCTTTCAAAAACGTACATACATACATATATGTATTCAAACTAGCTCAATAAACATTCTCACCCATTTGTTTAGCATTCTGTGCTTTACTTTGCACACACCCTGTACTCGGATCTCGTTACTACCCGCACACAATCAAACGTAAAGCGAGTCACAGCTGGCATGATACATATATATGTACCTATAGAATGGCAAACTAAAGTTCCATATATGTATTTGTATGCATGTTTTCCACTCAAAATCACTACAGAATTGTTCGCATATTGCACATATTGAACTGACCATTGCGACCATTATTAGCCTATAATTACCGTGAAATATTTTAAAGCACATCAATCGAATAATATTTATTTAAAACTAGCTGAACCCGGCATGCGTTGCAATGTCACAATAACGCATGCAATTCCCGTTCCCGTTGCTTTCCCGTTCCCGTTCCCGTTTCAAGTGATGGTTGGAGCTTAACTCGTGTCTCTTCAAAGCCGTGTCGTCATAAACCAACTGGTAACGTGGTCACCAACGAACACATTTCCTTGACTCCACAATGGCGCTTCAAAATTTCGCATCAGTAAAATTCGGTAATTACGAATATTATTATTAAGAGGTTTTTTCTCGTTTTTTTTTCACAGTAATCTTCCCGGACATGCATACAACAAATCGATATATAGATATAATATATATATTTATGATAGATAACAATGTATATATGTATGTAGGTACATATAATACATCTATTTATTTTATTTATTCAATCGAACATGTACACTTATCTTACAGGTCGCTCCAATACAATGAGTGTACTAAACACACCAAAAATCACGAAATTATATATAAATACATAATTACTATATATTTTTACATGATGCACGACATTTATGATCGAACATTGCAGAGTAGCATTGCAAGCATTCATACAATACGATCAATACAAGCATTTATACAATACGACCATCATCAAGAGAGACATCTATGGAGAAAATTTTGCAGCATTTGAACTTCAAGAGGCTGAATGAATTGAATAAATCAAGATTGGAAAAAGAGATAGTAAAGGGGATGCCAATTTATCAGGAACCGTTTCGATGAAAATCAAGCTCCGATAGGAAACGATAAACCTGGAGTCACAAACCCAAGGTCTGGCTAGCAGCAACCAGTGAGATTTGAACCCGTGACCACTTTGACAGCATTATATGCTTACCACTAGTCTATTCTGTGGATTATATTACAATTTTTTTAAAAACTTTAATTGTAATTGTAATTGTAAAAAACTGACCATTTTGTTAATAAGATCTGGCCGAAAGCTGGTTTATTTACTTGCCAAAATTGATTGAATTTTAATTTATTACTATTACTATATACATATATACATACATACGTAAAATTGATAGTGGATTTGTATGTTTGTTGGAGGGTTTGAACTAAGATACCTCATTTTGAATCCATATCATTTCAAAAATTACAGTCGGAAACTTTTCGACATTGTTCTGTAAATTATTGTTGATTTCTTCATACATATGCAGTATGGCGTAATAGTAGCGTGTATGTTTAGCACCAAGTGATCAGTGGGTTCGATTCGCCATACTGCTTGTTCGATTTGGGGGTATTTATGACTCCAAATCGATTGTTTCTTATCAGAGTTTGCCAATTTCGTCTGATCATTGTTGAAACGCTTCCTCAAAATTGGCAAAAAATCATCTTTCCTGTTGTCACAAATCTTCTGTATTTATTGTGTATAATTTGTAAAAATTATGTACAAAATCTAAATCCATAGATGTCTCAATGGATTAATTATGTAATTAATTAATTAATTAATTGCTATTTCGTGTTCTTCAGCTTCTGGAAATACGGTGATTTATGTAATAATAAAATGCGCATTATACTCTTCCTGTTAAACCTTCCTGGTATATCATCATCATCCTTTACAGCCATTCACCATCCACTGCTGGATGAAGACGTCTCCAACACGCTTCCACTCGTCTCTGTTTTGGGCAACTCTCATCCATCTCACCCCACATATTTTCATAATTTCATCTACCCATCTTCCCTGCGGTCTTCCTTTTACCCGTTTGCATTCTTTCGGGTACCATTCAAGCACTTCTTTTGTGCACCTTTCATCCATGCTTCTAGCCACGTGGCCCACCCATTGCCATTTCAATCTCTTTGCTCTATTCACTATGTCCACTACCCTTGTCAAGCTTCTCACCCACGTGTTCCGCTTCCTGTCTTTCCTCGTTATACCAAACATACAGCGTTCCATACTTCTTTGAGTTCATTGGATTTTGTGTAGCATCTTGGCGTTCAGCGTCTAAGTTTAACATCCATACGTCATCACTGGCAAAACGCATTGATTTAAGATCTTTTTCTTCAGGCAGAGTGGCATTTTTGATTTAAAAACAGCATTCATCCGTCCAAATGCACTCCATCCTAATTTCATACGTCTCTTTATCACTATATCTTTACTACCATACATGTCAATTATTTGACCTAAATATAAATAATTAATTATTTACTACTTCTTACTGGAATATATCTAAGTAAAAATTATTTGCCCAAGTCGAATAATCAGTAGTATTTGAACCCATGACCACTTTGTTTAAAGCATTATATGCCAACCACTAGTCTATTCTTTTGGTTGTATAACAATTCGAGATGAATTTCAAGATACCTTTGTTCGAATTTGGCTCTCAAGCGTTGGCGTAAATCTGTCGCATAAAATATCAAATCGAATTTCGAACGCTTAATCTTCGAACTCCAATTTAGACGCGAAGTAGTACATATTATATAATAAAGGAAAATGAATCTTTCGGTTTTTGTACGCGCGGTGAAAAGAGAGGAAGTGAGCCAGAAGGAAAATGGAAAGACGGAGAGAGGTCTTCGACATCCGGTCTGGTTGCGTCATTGCAGCTGGCAAACTTTGATGAAAGCTCAAACTTTTACGCTCCATTAAAACTTTTAAATGTATTGATGGCTCAAAGAAAATAGCAAAGTTCGCACTCGGTCTAATTAACAACGAGCGATTCGTCGGATATGTGTATGTATGTATGTATGTAGATGATTTGGCGATTTGTTACGATCTCTTGTGTGTGTGCTACGCAATTAATTCCCATGTGAGGGATGGTTATACATATATGTTTGACATTGAATTGGTGACCTTTGGGTAGGAGAGTCCTTGAATATCTGACCTTTTTGGTCGGCGCTTAGTTTCAACGGGCGTATTCTTGTGTATTTTTGAACGAGCTTTCTATCAATGATTAAAAATGTATCGCCTTCAAGATTTTACCCCATTTAGGACGAATTTTATAGCCTATATTTAAAGTATACATAATAGATAACATATTTTAATATCGCCTTCGTAACGATAGACCCAGACAAATATGTAACACTGAGCAACAAAAAAAACTACCAGAGCGGAGACTAACCAATCTTTGCTAAGTTTGACCGAATGAATTTTAATATGATAATGATTGTTGTTGGTTAGTGATCGTTTACAAGATATGGGCGTTTAAAAAAATGAGTGGTTTTTATAGCTTTTTGGCTTTTGCAGTCTTTAACTCAAAATCTAGCATTGATGTGCTCAAAGTGAGTATTGGAATCAATAGTCAGATGTTTTTTCTATGGATTGTGATTTTTTTTTGTTTTAAAATACTAATTGTCTAGCGAATTTTATAAGTCAAAAATGATTTTTTACGGATATTTTCTTCGTGCTATTTTACGTTTATTTGGCCATTTCACCACGTTCATAAAGATTGGTTTTCTATCTCAATATTTTTTTTTATTATCAAAACGTACTAACTCAAGCGATAATTGCGTTAGAAAGACTTTCGTTCAGTTCCCGTGATAATCAAATTAAATATAGGAACGTATACGTGGCAGACAGAAAAACATTGATTTTTATATATATGTAGAATTGTTATGAGTAGTACTTAATGTAAGGTTGGTATGAGTGGTTACCAACGTACACATTTTCTTTACTACAAACTGGCGCTACATACTTTTGCATCGATAAAATCGTAATTACGAATATTATTATTAAGAGGTTTTTCATTTTTAATTTTTGTTATTTTTTTATTGTCTTCCGTATTTTTTTTTCTTTAAATTTTTTGCTTAGCATGTGAATGTTTTTTGAATTAAATTAAATATTTTATATGTACATATGTACATACATATGTTTATTTAAAATAGTTGTTTATGTATTATCGGGGCACAGTGTCATATTGGGGTTACCTGTGAAGACACTGTGGTATGTTTTATGTTAAAAAAAATATATATAGATACTGCAAAAAAAATTGTTAATATACATACATTATACTAAAAAAAAGTATTCCTTTTAAATTTAATTGAATCAAATTTTACTGATAATTTTTGTAAAATAACCAGAAATTTATTAAAATATTCACCAAGAACCCGATAAAATAATAAAATTAATTTCCCATTATAATAATGTAATTGAAAATTATATAATTCAAATATTTTTTTATGAATCTCATTAATATCTTGAATTTCTAGCTCAGCAGTTTAATTTAACTTTTTAATTATCTGGTGGATTCCTGAAAATAAAAGGCTTATAAAAAATTAAAGGGCCATGGGCTGAATTCAATAAAAATATACGCCTTTTAATAAAATAAATATATACGCCTATTCCATAAGAAAATATGTTAATTTTTTTCGTTATTTCATAGAAATTTGAAATTCATAATTGTTAGCTTTAATAAAAAGAAAAATATTTATAATAATAAAAAATCCGTTTCGGTTCTAGCCCGTTTTGAAGCTCTATATACATACATATACAGATATTATGAAAATGGATAAATAATTCCGTTAAAAAAATATTTTTAAAAGCAGAAAAGGCATTGAAAAATCACCCGGTAGAAAATAATAAGAAAAAATTGTTTTTTTTTTCAGTGAAATTATGTATTCCACTTTCCTAAAAGCTTATATATAATAAGTATCAAAAATTTTTAAAAAAATATATTTTTAAGGTTATTTTATATAAAAAAATGAAAAGATGAAAAATTTCGAAAGAAAAATAAAATATAAAATATCATTACAAAATATGTATGTATGTAAATTCGAATCTTTCATATTTCGTATAACGTAAAGTTTCACCGTTGAAATATTTGCTCATATAAACTTCGACTTGAGAATAAGAATGAAACATGAAAATAAAATAAAAAATCATACCCACTTTAAGCACCAATTTGCGTCATGTGACTAACATTTATCTTCAAAAGAAGTTACTAATAATTAATAAAAAAAATTAAATAAGAATAAAGTACGTCATAAACGTTGATCAAGACAAATGAACTCATTCCAAATTGCGAATCGATCCTCGAGGGATTTTCCCAGACTCTCTCCGCCAACACTCATCGTTGTTTGAGTTGCCTAATTAAATGAGACGCGTGGAAATTTGCCCGGGTAATTTGCGCGACGCGCGAATTTCCCGACACAAGGAAAATTACCAATCGAAGCCTTTCTTTTCTTCGCCGACGTTACGACGGCTATGAATTAATTCGGATCGATATACAGCAATAACGCACAAAATATACGCGAGCGAACGCCTAAAACGGAAAATGATCTCTGACGCTTTCACACTTTTGTCTCTTGCCATACGCGGCAAATTTTCTTCTATCGAGCTTTTCCTCCGCGCTCACGGAAAAACGAATCTCGTTTTTGTTTGCGTGAAACATCAAAAGAATCCTTTGAACCGCATACATCAGCATTAATACAATATCCATTCACCTTTATTATAGGATAATATACGTCAAATACTAATTTAATGTATGTATATTCGCATAAAATAATACGAAAATTTAAAACAAAAGAAAAAATACATTTAAAATTTATTTTTATCAAAATAACCGCATGAACAAAAGCCGGTTTTTTGAATTTTTAGAAATCAAAAGCCGATTAACCAGATTTCACCGGCTTCAGAAAATTAAGAATTTTTATGAGTTTCACATTTATTATACTGCAACAAAATAATTACTTATAAAAACCGTATGTATTACTTTTGAATGAAACTCTGGTATATGTATGTTGTATTTTTCATCGAAAAAAAGTTTAACCTTAGCAAACTGTCCCTTTGCCGTGGCCTTATTTAAGTTATTGAAACTACTTTCAATAATATTTTATTGGCTTATGACCTCGTTCTCACACATTACTCAATCCAAAAGCAGCCGCTAAGTGCTGTCCCTTTTTTGTTGTTCAAAAAAAATATAAGATGGTTAGCATCTAATACTTTGACCAAAGTGGTCATGGGTTCAAATACCACTGTATCCTGCTCTCCAGATCTTGGATTTGTGCCTCCAGGTCATTCATTTGCTATCAGAGTTTGCCAATATATCTGATTTTCATCGAAACGGTTCCGAAAAATCGGCAACCTTACCCAAATCTCGAGTTTTCAGCAATCTCGAATATCGCTGAATTGTATAAATTGCTACTAATTTACTAATTTAACGATAAATGTCTCTGTGGATGTATTTACTGGATTTTACTGAAATTAAAAAAAAAAAGCTGCAAATTTATAGATTTGACTATAGATGTCTCTGTGCATGTTAATTGATGTGTATTTTACCTTTTATAATAATACTTATATCAAATGTACAATGTTTCTGACCAGGAAGGCGCATTGGAGTTACCTGTTAGGCCTTCCTGCCATAAATTAGAAAAATAAAATATTAAAAATATGCCTATTCTTAATTATAAATCTCAAATTTATATGAGAAAAAATTAATTTATTTAAAGTCAGTTGATCAAACCAATAAAAAAGCCGGTCATCGGTTTTTTGAAAAATGGTCAAAAAGCCGGTTTTTCGGTTTCGGTTTTAACCAGTTTGGAAGCCCTACATACATTATACTTAATAATATATCTATCATATTCATTTTTACATCAATTTCATAATAGCGTATTGTATTATATTGCTATAAAGAAGATTCATAGAATTAATTAATTACGTCTCTAATTTTGTCTGAGGTAATTTGATATACAACAATTATTTACTTTCTCAGAAGATATTTCGCAAAAGCATTGACGTATCGAATTCGCAAAAAAAATCTTCGTCCACTCGTTAATATGTGAATAAAATCGCTACGAAAATTTCTTTAAGAGTATTTAACAATTAATTTGTTGTTATTATCGAAATTGTAATGTTATGAATATCTTATTTAACCGTCAAACATAATAGAATCGGATTTTATTCAGTGAGTTCTTTTAAACGCGTGTTCGCCGTGACATTGATGGATTGAGTGAGACTCGTCATACAAACAGGCAATGAGAAAAAAATTGCTTTCCATATTTTTGCCTGTTTTTTTTTCGTTTTTTAGGCAGGATTCGAATTGAAAAAGTAACGACGAAATTTTGACAGTTGAAATTTCGCGAACATTAAATTCGACGAATTACCACAGCGCATGAATAACGCTGTAACCGAAGGCGCATAACAAGAAATGTCAATTTTATATCAAACAAAGGTTAAACACCAGGAAAATGACATTTTAAAAACGCTATCGGAAACTTGTATTATAATCTAAAGAATATAAAAGCTCCATATTGAATACCAAAATTGAAAAATTCCTATGTTTAAAGAAAATACATTTATATGATAGTTTGGATAAGATAAAAAAAGTATTTTATACTAAATAAATTTTGTATAGCTTGGTTTTTTAACAAAATATTTATGTAAGCTTAAGTTTGGACCATCGTGGCATTACAGGAGTCCCTAATGCACCAATGGTCGAAAAAAAAGCAGCGAGATGAAAAAAATAAAAATATTATGTATACCTATACACAGACAAAACATACATTTATTCATAATCATAAAAAACAACAACATTATAATAACAGCAGATAAAGTTAAAATACCAATTAATAAAATCCATAGTAGGGAATGTCTTGCACCTATCGCCAGTAGTAATATTGTAGCATATGCTAAAAGGAGCTGCCGTTATAGTTGGTTTTCGAGGATTATCTCCAGGCTTAAGTGCTGACGGCTAACAATGGAGACCTCCGAATGGATTTAGTGGTCGGTAACGGCATTCGGTCACTTCCCGCTAGAGTTCTCAGAACTGACAGCGTGAAAGCGTGGGACTGCATGCCGGGACCGTGGATCTGCATATTTGGTTCGTGATTTTAACAACAGGTAAACAAACGTGTCGAGGAAGATACACTGAGTGACCTGCCCTTTATAAGCAGGTACTTATGCCATACCAAGGCATTCTGGACGGAGCACTGGCAGTACGTGGGTCTCCTTAATCACCGAATAAATGCTGTGAAGCGACTTTGGCCTTTTATTTGGATCCTCCACCCACCCCTACGCAACAATATATAAGAACCAGCCACAAATACAACACATCTCTGCATTGTCCAAATGGATGAGATAAGATCAAAATTCCACTCATACATCATATTCAAAAATAAATTCATGAAAATAATGATAAGCGCAGGCTACCGACAAATAAATCAAAATTATCACCGATAAACTATGTACGCTCATTGAGGTGGAAAATATCACATTTAGGCTAAGCAGCAACGATATTAAAAATATGTACTATTGTTAAATAATGTAACTGTAAGGGGAATTTCAATATTTAGCATATTGTTTAAAAACTATCTTTCTATACTTCGTACGACATGTGCCATTTAATTTGCGACCCTGGGGAGAGGTCACGTGTGAACAAAATTAATCAAATAAGCACATAGCTCTCAAGCAAACTTACGAATTTCTATTATATAATATATACACTTTAAATAAATAATTAAAATTCAAGAAAATATACGCAGTTGGATTGAAATTCTTGCTCCCGACTTGGGATTACAATACCGGTATATCGGTTTACTGGTAAATCATCAAAATTTTGCCATCGATAAATATCGGTAGATTTCGGAAACAATTTTACCGCGAATTAAGTTCATATACCGGCATATTATTTCAAAATATTACATTAATAATGGATGCAAATGGCGGATTGTGGATTAGATTGTCTAGAATTTGTTTATTTTCAGTATTAAATGTGGCCATTTCAAATTGATAAATTCACTGGCAACACAGAACAACCAAATCGTAATAAATGTGATCATATGATTGTATTGATGTATGATCGTAACTTTCAAATGGTTCAAACTTTAAATAAATAAACATAATTTGGTTAAAAATAAAAAATAAAATTTATTTATTATTACGAATTTACTTTAAAGTATTTACATATTATACACCTGAGATTGATTTTTAATTACTTACGATTCAATCTAGGATAATTTTTTTAAGAATAGTAACCACATTCAGTTGAATACCGTCACACCGGCTTTACGAAAAATCATTTAACGTTTACCGGTTAGTGAAATTGGACGGTGAATGTCAATCTCTACTCCTAAGAGAGTCACTTAAAAGTAAAATATTTATATAGCAATTCGTGAAAACAAGTTATGACACTTGAAATATATTCAATGGAAAAAATCTCAAACTTCGAGTCAATGCTTTGCATAATTCAAACATGGGGGAAATTTTAATATTTCTCAGTCGTTGAAAATCTTAATATATTATAAAAATTGTACGTTCAAGCGTACATTTAATTCTGAATTTGAATCGATAATCGTTCAGAAGTCCGAAGAGCTGATATCAGCTCGTCGAACGTCTAATTATCTCAGACGATATTAATTTCCACAATTAAGCATTGCTCGCGGAACCGCTTTGAACCCATTGAATTAAACTTTAATCAAAATTGTAACGACCTCGAGACCGGTAAACTTGGCACCGTTTAATAATTAGAATCCTGTGTATAATACATATTCATACCTGTACGGAATACGAAGCGATATCAATCATACCTGACAAACTTCTCAAATATCCACTAAATATGTATAGTACGTAATGTTTCAATACAGAAACATCGAATTAAACCACAGCCCACATCTACATAGAAAGGTCTATGCTGTACGAAAACGATCATATGGATGTGAAAGATCATATGGATTTTTTTATTCAATCAATCATGCACAATCATCTTATAGATCGCTCCAATGCAACGAGTATACTATTAATATTATAAATACATAATTTTTATATATTTTTACAATAAACACGACATCTATGGTCAAACATTGTACAAAAGCATTGTAAGCATTATACAAGGCAAATCGGATCAACATCCACAGATACATCTATAGAGAAATATGCAGCATTTATACAAACCAGCGAAAAACCGAGATGCTGAATGATTCGAATTTTGATGGAGAGATATGTAGGTCATGCATGCCAATTATCAGGAACCGCTTAAATGAAAATCAGATAAATTGGCAAACTTTGATAGGAAACGATCGACCTGGAGTCACATATCCAAAGTCTGGCCAATAGCAACCAGTGAGAATCAAACCCGTAACCACTTTTTTCGAAAGTATTATATAAAAACCACTAGTCCATGTTTCCCCGTGTCTCGGTTCATAAGTCAGCTATCCCGGCATTCTGTTAGTTATTAGGCAATCACTCAACAACAAAAAAAAGTAAATGTGAGAATGAAAGGCGTAAGCACAAATTCGAATTACAACTCAAATGCGATTTGTCAAAGCTAGCAATGCACTCTGTCCAGTCATCATTTGGGATTGTATGGTTATTAGGGCAATGACACTTCATAATACACGTTCCAACTGTGCTGAATGTAATAGAGAAAAAAAAAAGGTTTTCTACGAAGTTTTCTACTAGGTTTTCTACGAAGTTACAAAAATTACACTATTTAATCGGATACACAGAGTAGCGACGATAGCGGGCTTCAAAATCTGAGGGCACCAAAATCGTCACACATTTGTCGCACTCTCATCCATCTCATCCAACAAATATTTCTAATTTTGTACACCCATACACCCTTTCACATTCTCTCAGGCACCATTCCAACACTTTGTCTGTCCACCTTCTTTCTTTATGATGCCAAAACGAAAATACAAAAAGTGTTCCCATAATTTAGTCTAAACTCTTGCGAGATAAGAATCATACATCATACATGCATATACATATATAATATCGCTATTCCGTCTGTGTGTCTGTCTGTCTATTTGTCTGAAATAACGCTCTCCGTACTACAATGTAATAGTCGTTTCGCTTTGAAATACATATGTACGTCACAGTTAAACCACTGCCAAAACGTATATACGAATACAATAACAAAAGAAAAAAAAATCTGTACATACGAATCGCTACTAATGTTTCCGCTTGGTAAAGAATTTACCGTCATCTATTGAAAATTTATTTAATTAATTATTAATTAAATAAATTTATATTGTTTATACGTAGATAGGTAGGTAATATTTATTACCTTTTTTTTCATTTAAAACAATTAAATATAAATATTAAATTAAATATATTTTAAAGGTATTTCAAAAACAAGTAGAGTGATAAAAAGAAAAAGTTATAGACGCTTAAACAATTAAAATCTGACATAGCGAGAGAGTAGTGAAAAGAGAAAACACGATGGGAACAGTGTAGACAAATGCGCCAATGTGGACAATAGACGTCACCGAGAAAGATGATGGAGTATTTTCAAACGTGTCTATTACGATTATTTTTCACTATCGTAAGGGCGGACTTCATTTCCACATATATTGACGACCAAACCGAGCAAAATGGCAAAGTTTGAAAACGATCGGATTAGAACCCAAATTTGGAAAAAATCGAAAGTGAAGTAAGAAGAGACTAGTAATAAAAAATTCGACCGCGTGGGGATTGAACTCATGACCGATGACACATTTCAATTATTTTTTTCTATTAATAACTTAATATGCCAACACCCATGCGATGATACGTCAACGGGTAAAACACTAGTATTTATGTAAATATAGCTGCAAGTTTGTCGATTGTGGTTGAAATCATGATTTTTTAAATTCTACCTCCAACCAATCGATAGACTATATTTGTATCCACAGCCAAAATAATAACAATATAATCATAAACACATCAAATTACACAAATAAAGCGATCAAACATGTATGAAAAGAAATCTCACATACGTCATCCTCGCTCACGTACTAAACCACACAGCCCCCCCCCCCCCCTTCAACTCGTTAATATTTCTGATATTAATAAAAAGCACGAATCCCAGAACACACAGAATTTATATACGATAGCAAAACAATCCATTTGGAACAATCGAACCCTCGAACGAAAGAAATCGACGCGAAAGCCTCGAGATTTCGGCCCTTATCTGACGGCGTCTATTGTTCGAACGACACACGCACGAAACGTCTTGTTTATTTCGGATAAACACAAATGTGATGCAAGAAGATTGAACGGGATCGGTATAATATACGAGTATCTTGCTAGAATTTTGCATTTTCATAGCTTTCAAAGTAGGCGCATCTGCATACTTTCGGATTAACGCTCTGCGAAGATCCATCATATAGGGTGTTGCGAAAACCATAAGTATTGTTGCGTAGGGGTGGGTGGAGGATCCAAATAAAAAGCCAAAGTCGCTTCACAGCATTTATTGGGTGATTAAGGAGATCCACGCACCACCAGTGCTCCGTCCAGAATGTCTTGATATGGCCTTAGTACCTGCTTATAAAGGGCAGGTCGCTCACTGCATCTTCGACGTCCAAGGCACGCAGTCCCACGCTTTCGCGCTGTCACTTATGAGAACTCTAGTGGGAAGCGATCGAGTGCCGTTACCGACAACTTAGTCAATTCGGGAGTATCCATTGTTAGCCGACTTGCACTTGGGCCTGGAGTTAATCCTCAAAACCAATTAAAACGACGGCTCTTTTTTCACATACGTTACAGTATCTTAAAGATACTATTACATTAGTATGTATCTTAAAGATATTGACTATGCTGAAAATATTTCAATACTAAAACTAATTTTTCGGTCAGCGCTGCATGTAAATATGCTGGAGAAAATTGAAGCTGATCAAATCAATCATAAACTGTAGAAACATCGATTTACAAATTTGAGGTTGTGTATTCACCGAAGACTGAAATGTTCTTGTGTATTCGCCGATGAGGTTGTATATTCGCCGACGATTCCAAATATTTCTTTAGAGTATTAAAGGGAAGAATAGAATAAAAAATAAAGTTATATGTAGTAATAATGTAAGGTAATTTATAGGGGCACACGCACGTAATATTAATCATAATAAAAGTGGCACATTATACAATTCGCAATCCAACCCGTTCGAAATTATGAATGAATGAATGTGTGTGTGTGTGTGTGTGTGCCCTGAGGGCTCCGCCACTACCACGCTTCCCGGCGTCTCGATTACTCGGATGTGATTGGTTCCCCATATTGGTTGATCGTCCGATACAAACATACATATTTAGCGACAATCGGTTTTTATATATATTATTATAAATAGTTATTGTTTAACTAAAAAATCACTTCCAGCCAACCCTATGCGTAGAAACTATTGTATATTTCGAAATCGTACTTCTTATTCGTTCACTTTCTTGTACAAAAGACACGTGCGCTCTCTTGAGTGTTCGCAAAGATAAGATTCTCCTAGGAGATAAGCGGTGTCTGAGCGTATTTGCCTTCGCAGTCGAAAAATACGTCGGATTTCCCGCAAAACTTTCCACTTATTTTCCGGGAAAATGCGAAAGTTGGCACGTAAAATAAAAACGGTGCTTCGCGAGGCTCCGGCTAATGCGATACTTGTGCACGTTGACACCCACAAATTGCCGTGCGATTTTTCTCTCGACCGAGAAAACTGCCGGAAAATGGATCA
This sequence comes from Arctopsyche grandis, assembly GCF_051622035.1. Classification (NCBI taxonomy): domain Eukaryota; kingdom Metazoa; phylum Arthropoda; class Insecta; order Trichoptera; family Hydropsychidae; genus Arctopsyche; species Arctopsyche grandis. The sequence continues at coordinate 4,208,815 of NC_135357.1, read as the reverse complement.
AATGACGCGAATTTCCCAGAGACTGCGATCGATTGCGATCACGTGCGCTTGGAAAAACGATTCTTAAAGACTTCAACCTTTACTAAACACGTCATTATACTATATTATTGTATTATCTCGTTCATATCTGATAACACAGCCATAAGAAAAAATAACTAAGCGTAGACTAATAATCTTTATTAAGTTTAATCCACTAAATTCAAATATGATATGACAGTAGTCATTTGTTTTGTCTATTGATTATGATATTTTATTGTTTTAAATCACTAGCGAATTTTTAAAGTCAAAACGAGTTTATTCCGCTAATTTTTCACTTCACCACGTTTGTAAAGATTTTTTTTTATCTAATTTATAATTTTCCTAATAAATTTTAATTTACATCCAAATCATTTACCGTTTAAAAATTTACGATCACAATAAAAAAAAAATATTGAAATTGAAAACCAATTTTTATAAACGTAGTGAAACATGAAACTGGATCAAAAATTCATTATATTCATGGTGAAATATATATTTTTCACTTTTAAAATTTGCTATATAATTAATTATACGTATTTTACCGCAAACAAAAATCACAATCAACTGAAAAAACATATGATGATTGATTCCAATACTCACTTTTGGCACATAAATACTAGATCTTGAGTTGAAAGCTGCAAAAGTGAAAAATCTGTAAAAATTGCGAATTTTTTTAAACGCTCATATCTCATAAACGAAATGAAGAAACCAATAAAATTCAGGTTTTGTAACGATTGATTAGTATCCGCCCCAATAAGTAAAAAATGTAATGTTTTTATTGCTTAGTGTTATGAACCGACAATGAAAACATTTCAAAATAAATATAAATAATGAAATAAACATCAGTGTCATTTCAATGAAAACTTTTCTAACTTTAACTAATTGTACGCTATTAAATCAACACTTAAATTCGTATAATAAACAAATAAACATATACATATTTACTAAGTCATATCTAATGAATAGAATGTATTAAATATTTAATACCATTTAATATAATATATAAAATAAATTAATATTTTTAAATAATGTATCTTAATTAAATAGTGCCAAATTATCGAATAATTTTAGCTCAAGTGACACCGAGTATACATTTCTGTTTACGTTAAAACACTTAAATCCTTTTTGGGATATTATTGGGTAAAATGTAATAAAATTAATTTTATCTCACATGAATATTATCAAAACCACTCGCCGAACAAACTTAAAATTCCTTTTTCATCATAATATCCTCAATAGATAACCTTATATTATATAATTTAACACTAATATTAAAAAGAGAAAAAAACTGCAAATTAACTTTATTGTATAGCAATACGATATGTATAATACAATTAGTGCTTCCAATCCCGGAAGGTTACTTCAGCACCGGGATTGCGGTGCTGGGAATTTCCGATCCCGGAATCCCGGTGCTAGCACCGGGATTTCAAATGTATAAGAAAAAAAAATTCAATTGCATGTTTTCATATTTCAAAAACGTTCAATTGCATTTTACAAACTCTCCCGATATTTCACGCAAAAAATACTCCCATATTGGCGTACTAATTTTGAGAGTTTGGCTACATTTTTTAAATTTTTGGTTCGCATCCATAAATTTCTAAGATTTAATAAATGACATCCGAAAATGTAATTAAATAAAGTACTTCTGGTTGACGGATGCTTACCAACATTTATACATAACTTGGTAAAATTTCATTTCGATAAATTAAAGGATTTCTTAGAAAAACATAAAAAACCTTGATTCTCTAAATTAAAAACTACTTTCGGCTTAGGAAAAAATATTGGAGTATAATATCAATAATTTCTATTACAAGTAAGAAATTTCAGTCCGATTTGATGAGCGGTTTGGGAGATAATTTAAGTCAAAAACTTAAAAAGAAAGAGGACACATAAGAGGTGGTACCAACTTAAAAAAATGAAAATCGTGTATCGATAAAAATTTCAGTAACCAATACTAAGTTTCAGTTCGACAGGACGAAGTGTTCAAAAATTCCCCAAAATACACTGACACACAATAAACATCCAGACACTGACACAGAAGCACAGACACACACACACATTTTTTCTAGATCACGAAAATGTGATCAGTGGTTGATTCTGAGTTCGAATCAGATAAAATATGCTTCAAATATCATTGCCGTTGAGCACAATATCTGCGACACAATACAGGCCGTTCATACCATTTCGTGGAAACGGCAAGCCGGCGTCGAAACGGGTGGCAAAAAATGGACTATGACTGTCATTGCTCATCCCACCATTGTTCACTATACATATAATGTTGTTTTATGTTTTTTTCCATATTATTTTTGTAAAAATAATATTTTTAAAGAAATTTCTGCCAGCACCATAATCCCGGTATTCAGACTAGTTTCAGCACCCGGATTCACGGTACCAGAAAACATCGGGATCCCGAGATTGGAAGCCTTAAATACAATACATCTGCCACCATATTTGAATTCAAAATACATAAAAGAAAGCATTTGTATACAAAAATATGTACATATATATTATGGAATCGGCATGAAGCAAATTGCTCTCTAATGATTGAGAAAGTGTAGAAAATATTTATTAGTTTCCTATATAAATACATATGTAGGAAATAGTGTGGGTATTACCCATATCTCTACCCTACTCCTTTCCTTTTGGGCATGCTTGGGTATAATTCCCCTAAACTTCGGAGAAACTCATTAATTTGTTTTGTTCTCCAGCTTCTACGTGGTAATACGTCATGTCTGTGGTTGTTGGAACAGTTGGGACTTTATATCCCATATAATTATGTATGTACGTGGTAGACATCATCATTTGACGGTTGTACCTCCTGCTCGCACAGTTCTTTAACGAATGGTTCCTATTCCAATAGCTATCCGAATTCTCTATTTTCCACCTCAGCGAGCGTAGGTTATCGGAGATTATTTTAACTTAAAAGTCTGTGCTCATCATTATTTTCATAATTGAATTTGATCTAAGAGTGGAATTTTGATCTTCTCTCTTCCATTTGGGCCTCGCAGGAATGTTTTGTATTTGCGGCTGGTCCTTTAATATCGGTGCTGGCTATAAGTGCAAGACATTCCCCACTTTGTATTTTATTATTTGATATTATTCATATTTCTGCTATTATTATAAAGCTATTGTTTTTTTTATAATTATGTATAATTTTTTTTTGTCTCTGTATATATTAGCCAACAGTATGGCTCGGTGGTTGCGTTTATTTTTAGCACCGAGAGGTTACCGGGTTCGATCCCACGCTAATCTTTAATGCTGTTGGTCAGACTTAGATATTTGTGACTCCAAGTCGATCGTTTCCTATCATAGTTTGCCAATTTATCTGATTTCATTGTTGAAACGGATCCTCCATAATATTTGCAAAAACCATCCTATCCACTATGTCACAAATATCTGAATTTGATTTATGTCCAATATGTAAAACATTAAGTCTAAATCCATAGATCTCTCTATGGATTAATTAATTGGTTAATTGATAATATCGTGCTCTTCAGCCTCTCGAAATACATCGATTTATATACTTATATAATTAGGTACGACGATGTCCGACGTTGATACGCGTATGATACGTATGTCTCTTTGTTTATATTACTCGCAAGATGGGCAAGCATCGGTTAAAAATTGCACAATGCATTCAAAAATACATAATAAACAACATGGGGTACATTTTTATAAGTAAATTGATCTGATTGTATTCCGTGCGTTATAGCGTATTTATAGAGATGTACCGCGTAATTTCTCTGATTGTGGCGCATTAGGGACTCCTATAATGCTACAATGGTCCAAAATTAAACTTAAAAAATAAAAATAAAATAAAAAGTATACCTACATATATATGTACATATGTACATACGAATTTAACACTTTAAACTCCCAATAGCCATTACGAGCTGGAAGCCGAAACGCTAAAAGCACACCGGCAAAAGCCAGCCTGCACTTAAACCAAAGCTTCCGGTCGACTTTTTTTCAAAACAGACTATTAAAAAGTAACACACGAACACTCGAGACCGTTTGCGTGGACTTTACATATGTACGAGCAATACGTACCGACCCCCGGTATGACAGGGGAGGAAATACTCTGTAACGGTTAATGGACTTGATATACGAGCCATTGGCCCGATCTGACGGGTGGAGGGAGAATCTTTGAAAATTTACGGCAATTCGATCTGGTAAACCATACCCTCCCCCTGGGTGCGCACCCCTCCCCATTCACCCCCAACCACCGCACCCAGCCTCCCCATTGACCCCCGTGATCCGACATTGACCCGCCCTGGACTAATCGAGTGAAAGCCGACGCGGGAATAAATCCCGGTTGAGCTTTTTCCCCGGGACTCCATAATTCGAGCTTACAAATAAGGATCGGTCGAATAAATAAATATTCAACGTAACCGGTCTGTTGTTTATGCTTGAATTAAATTTATTCGTCCGTTTTGATTCTTTTTTTTTTCTTTCGTGTGTTTTGATGTAATGAAATATAATATATTTTTGTGGGATTTCCCGCCAAACGCTCACTTTAAAGGATACTCTCATATTTGAAGGATCAATTTATAAATTTTGTGTATATTCGCAAATGAGATATGGAGGTGTTATATTTGAAAGTGGCCGTAGTAGTCCAATTTTCAATTGCAAAAACACTAATTCACATATTGTTATGTTGATTTTTTAAATGCTTTTTATTATTACTAAATTATGTTCACACAATAAATATTATATATATTTTGATAGCCACTAATCTACTGATTATTTTCTATTTTATAATTTTAATTTAATTTCGTTAGTAATCATAGTATTGTTACGTACACCGCGGATTAAGCGAATAGAATCCCAGAGACTGTGTGACCGTTCAAGGATTATCTGTTAACGGATTAACTAAGTGCATACCGTGCGACCGGGATAATTGGTTTCAAGGATTATATCTATACTCTAAGTGCATATAGGCTAAACTATGACCGTTATTAATCCCTTCGCAGAATTGACCCATACCGTGGGAAGACATATCCGAATACGTGACTATACAATAGGTAAACAGATTAGACGTCCTGAGAGATCTACCCTTTATAAGGCGGTACGTAGGCGATATCATGTCATTCTGGACTGAGCACTGCCAGTGTGCGTATCTCCTTGATCATCAATAAATGCTGTGAATCGACTTTGGCCTTTTACTTGGATTCTCCACCCACCCCTACGCAACAGTATTATATTAATCTAATGTTAATGTACAGCATAATAGGAGAAAGAGAATAATATAAAAATCTCGAGCGATGACAGTTCTCAATTTCATTCGGGTGGTTGCCAATGCATGTTTGACTTGAAGATTTTAATTTTTTCAACGCATTTTTCACACTTTATCTTATAATTTTCAAATTAAAATAATACAAATTTAATAGTCTTGACTTTTTACATATATTTAAAATAAACAACCATATTTCCGAAGTAAGTTTTGTAGTTCAAATAAGAATTTAACGACGGCCATTTTTTCACAAACATTTTATTAATTTCGCTCTGTCAGTTCCATGACATTCCTGCCCGTCAAAAATTTGTGATCTGATTTTGAACCACTTCCATTCTTCAGATCGCAGATATTTTACCGACATACAGGATTTAACTGACATTGAAGTAAGCTAATTTCTCCGACATGAAGTTAGATGGGTATAATCATAAACGAACTCCTTAATAATTACATTCGAATCTTGCGCCAGATCGAAGCGATAACAGCTGATCCAAACGTGACTTTCTACCGCCCCTTCACAACTCACTTAAACAATGGTAAAGGTTTCTTTTTTACATTGAATGGACACTTGGCTTTTTTTTTAGTTTTGGACCATTGTGGCATTACAGGAAGAATCTAATTATTTCATATATACACATATAAAATCGAAAAAACACATGACATGTATGATCAAACATTATAAACATCGTAAACAATACGATCAATAACATTTTTTCATGTAACAATACGAATTTGTACAATCAATAATCATCCACAGAGACATCTATGGAGAGAAATCTGGCGAAACCTGATATATAAAATTAACTCAACAGTTTGCAATAGAAAATTGGATAGGAAAGCCAATTTTACAGGAACCGTTTCAATGAAAATCAGAAAAATTGGCAAATTATGATAGGAAACTCTAATGGGAATCGAACCCGTGGCACCTTACACGAAAGAATACAACACTCACCATTAGACCACGCTGCTGGCTATATATTTACTCTTTTTCAAATATAGGCCATTGTGGCGCATTAGGTTCTTCCTGTAATGCCACAATGGTCTAAAACTATAAATAAATAAAATAAAATAAACAAATAAAATATTATATAATAAATATATACATATATAATAAATATATAATAAATATATTAACTAATAAATATATAAAAATATAATAAATATATAGATGGATACTACTTAAAGTATAGAAAGAAAAAAATGTGTATATAAAATACTCAAAACTCACTGTAAACAGATACATTATTCAGAAATCATCACCAAAATAGTTGTAAAAGATTTTTCAATCTCATATATGTAAACTTAATATTAGAAACTTTTGTACGTTCTCATATACGATTTTAATTAACTAATACATAGATTAAATAAAGTAGTATATGTATATGTAGGTTAAATTCGTAGCCCAACTATTGAACTGTTTAGATGTGCACGACTAAAAGTAGATGTGCACGACTTCAATGGCGATTTAAAAATTTGGAAACGAGAAAAAACTATAACTACTGAGATGCCAAAAATGTTGATTATTGCCGATTTGAATGGTCGAGCGTATCTAAAACATATACAGAGTGATTTGCATATGTTGGCGCCGGGCGCCATTAAACGGTTCGGAAATAAAAGCGCCATCACATTCTCCGTCCATAAAAATCGTTTTAATGTCCCCGTCGAGTACTCGAGTGGGTGTCTCGGGGTACAATTTTTTTTTATATTTTTTTCGGAAGGTTCGCAATTCGGGATGGGTCTGTGTCTCGGCTAATGACACGCGTAATTACGCGTTAGCGGTTTTCGTACGCGTGATTTACAATCGGGGGAGAGAGAGTGGGGGGAAGGGGGGGGGTTGGTCAATTTTCAACATGGAGAGAGACGCCATTTTTGACCCCTTTTTCAGAAAACGTGTCGAGAATTTTCCAACCTGAAAACCGAAGATAAAATCGCATCGGTTGGGACGCTATTTTTTTTTTTCATTTTATACAAAACTCTACGAGTGAGTACAGTTTTCATATAATATTCATAAAACATATATTCATAAGTAATTTATTATTTAAATAAATTATGTAAAGCTGTCCATTATATTTTAAACTAGTGGTTTTACCCGGCTTCGCATGCTATTTGTAATAAAAACCGCTTAAACATGACTCATCTAATAGTAAACATTTTATTTAATTTATTTGAATAGTTTTATTTTATATAAATTTATTTGAATATTCATTTGTTTTTTTGTATTAAATTGACTGTCACGAACAAACAAACATATATACTGTCTCTTTCGAAATTATATGTATACCGGAATCCGGCACCTACGCCCCCGGCAACGCCTGCACCCCCGGGTACTTCGAATCCTTTGAATCGAAAAAAATCGAATCGGCGCATATGAATCGAAAAAAAAAAATTGGATGCGTCGTCTACGAACCAACGAACGAAGATTACATACATACATACATACATGTATATACAAAGTCTCTTTCGAAATTATATATTAGATTAAATAAAAATATAAATGTTACAGTAGGAGTGTAAAGCTCGATTCAGTATACACTGACTAAGTGTATCCATCATCAAACTCACCAAGTAACAGTATATGTACACGGGAGAATAATTGAACACGTTTTCTAGTAAATTCATACACTAGCTATCTGTTCGCAGTAAATTCTCTTGAGACTGAGAAAAATGCGTGAATGCAAATAACTAGTTTTTAAACTTTATGTCCGTTACATTGAGAGTGTACAGCTCGAATCAGTATACACTGTCTACTAAGTGTATGAATCATCAAAATCACCCACTAACAGTATACACGTGAGAATTAATGCACATTTACTAGTGAATTCATAAACTAGCAATCCGTACGCAGTAAATGTAAACGAAAGGAATAACTAGTTGACATTCTTAGTAAGTATAACACTATCACAATAAACATGTTTCAATAGAAAATACTCAATATAAAATAGTATTAACAGTGGAAAAAAATTTCAGGTGAAAATACGTACTTTTGACTTTTGATTTGAACTGGACGACTACTTAGAGAAATTTGAAAGCTTAAAAGTACTACAAATGAAAGATAAAACACCCGACTATAGATTCCAATATTCATTTTGAACAAGAAATTGACAGATTTTGAGACATCGACCGAACAACAAAAAGATATAGAAAAATTGCGCGATTTAAAAAACACATACATATATCTCCGAATCTCGAGCCAATCAACATTTTCTATTACCAGATTCGTATTCACTGGGCATGGATCTTTAAGAAAAGTCATATCTCGTCTCTGAACCAAAAAAATGTCGTCATTTGTCGAACAGTGTAATTAAACAAATAAATCAGTATTTCAGTATATAAATGTAATAGATGAAAAAAATAATTATTAATATTAAATTGTGTGAATAAAATAATGTATTATAATACATTATTAATCGCATTTTGTAATCAATTCGTACATACCAAATTATATCCGTCACATTTGACAGTTTACCGCAATAATCTTATTCCATGTATTAGAAGACTTTGAATGTTTAAAAATGTATCAAAGTCTTTTTTAAGTGCCGAATCCATTGTGGAGAAGCAATTTAAAAATAAAAAGAACTTTCATACGTTCAAAGTTTGTGACAAGAACGTTTCGTGCTCACGACACTTTGAAAAATGGAAATAAGCAAAGGAAAGTACTGCTATTTTTTGTTTCTATAATAATATGGTTGATGAATCTCTCACGACCTGAAGCCATTCACTGAAAATATGATGAATGCGGTGGCTGGAGAGCTTTTCAGTCCCGAGTAAAAGTTCACTCGGAAGTTATCGCTGATGAGAAAGTGCGATAATAAAATTTTTTTTATATTACATTATATAATGTACATATGTATGTATTAGGTAGATACTATCTACGTACAAATAAAAGTGAACAAGTTCAAAATACCGAAATATTTTTAAACAGAGATTTATTCTTACAGGTATCTTACAGGTTACCCATCAATTTTTGATTTATTTTACACGACATCGATGGTCAAAAATTGTACATTATATTGTACTTAATTGTACATAAGTATTATAAATACTATTCAATGCCAATTTCAAGCATTAATTAACAATTATAGAAACATCTATTATAAATCAGCAAATTTGAGATGCTGTAAGCTCGAATTTTACGGGAAATAGGACAGGGCTGCCAAAATTTTGGTAGCGTTTCAATGAAATTAGATAAATTTACAAACTTTGATAGGAAACGATCTACCTTGAAGTCATATGGAGCAGCAAAAAACCGTAACCAACACAATTGATAGTATTACATGCTAACCACTGATCACATATGCTGCTGGTTAAAAACTACTGTAAATATATGTTTTTCTATACATATGTAAATTTAATATCATAATTTATATACATATACATATACATACATAATACGACAACATAAGAATAGATAAGTTTCTTTCGGGAAAATTTCAAGTCCAAAAAGGTGTCCGACAGAGGTGCATTCTGTGTTCTAGCCTTTTTAATATATATGTATATGGGGAATGCATAATGGGAAGAGTACTAAATGGAGGGAAAGGTGAAATAAAAATAGGCAGCAGAAAGATTTCTAAGATAAGATTCGCAGACGACACCACGTTAATGGTCAGCAATGAGGATGAAATGACTGAACTACTCGTAGAATAAAGACAGATAGTAGACACCTGGGTCTAGAGATTAACAAAAATAAACCAAAAATTCGTTGACAGATTTGAGACTCTCAAAGTCCAACGCTTTAAAAGACTATGAGGAAGTCGAAGACTTTATCTAGCTAAGTGCTTTAATCTCAAGGGAAGGAGGATACCAATCGGAAATCAGCAGATGAGTAGGAATGGTGAAAACGGCGATGATCAGTCTGGTAAAAATATGGACGAAAACCTGTATTATGAAAAAATCTAAAACCCGTCTGTTGCAATATCTGATGTTCCCCGTTTAAATTTATAGAGTCGAGACAAGAACCCTAAAAAATAGATAAAGGGAAATTCTACATACATAAATGCATTCGAAGTTTGGTGCTGGAAATGGATGCTGCGCATATTATGGACCACAGAACTCACGAACATCTCCATCCTCAAAGAGCTGGCAGTCTCAGAGAGATTCTCCACAATATGTAGAAAAAGGGTTCTTTCATACCTCGGCCATATGGCCAGAAATAATGGGGAAAGTCTGGAGAGGCTGGTAGTCACTGGAACGTTGGAGGGAAGACGAACGAAAGGATGGTCTCCCAAGAGATGTTCTGACCAAATAAGGGAATCGTCCCTCAACGCTGCCTTTAATTTGACACAGAACTGAGAGAAGTAGAGACAGATCGTCAATCGTATCCAAGATGACATTAATTAAAAAAGGCAAATTTACATTAAAAATTCAAATCGATGTTGATGACAAGTGTCTAATCCAGTTAATGGCAATTGATACTTGCAAATTTGATCCTTTTTTTTCCTCAGACTTGTATAAAAAAAATCATCACCCAGACTTATCGGGTGCACTTTAAATAGCTCACGTATAGAACCAAACTCTTTTTTACAAAGTTTTTATAAGTTTCACTTCGTCAACTAGTCTGACAAACTTCCTACATTTTTCCGATCGCTTTGAAATTTTGCCATTTTACAAGGTTTGACCGCCAATAGAGATATCAATCGGGTGCACTAAGTCGATGGTGAAATATAATCGTAATAAACACGTTAAAAAAATTGGAGAAGGTCACACCTCACCCATTGCCAATAGCCAGTAGCATTGTTTATTTGACTTTCCGCCCCTCCACTGTTTTTGTCAGATTTTAATTGCTTAAACGCCTATAACTTTATCATTTTTTATTACTAACCTCTTCTTAGTTCAGAATCGATTTTGTCGTCTGACGAAGTTTGGGTTCTTATCCGATCGTTTTCAAACTTTGCCATTTTGCTCGGTTTGGTCATCAATATAAGTGGAAATGACGTCCGTCATTTCCATGGTGACATGTTGACAAAAAAATCGTAATAGACACGTTTGAAAATACTGCATCTTCCTTCACGGTGACATCTATCGTCTACACTGTCCCATTTGTCCACACTGTTCTAATAGTTTTTTTTCCCTTTTCGCCCCCCTCTCGCTATGGCAGATTGAGCACTTTGCCATACTCATGATCAAAGTTTACGAAGAGAATTGGTGATTTCTTAATTAGGTTTTTTATATATTGTCTTAATTTTATTACATTATATCTTATAAAATTTGCATTATAGGTTCTCATTGTCTCCCATATATATTTTTACTTCACTGATAGTTTTAAAATAATAATTATACAATGTGTAGAAACAAAGTACCATTTCACTCTCTATGGTTTTCAAATGATTGGGTGAGTTTAGAAAACAATTATAAAAGTTATATGTAATCAAATAAATTTTGCGTACTTAAACCACAACATAAAATGTGTGTTAAAACCGAACTGGATCACTTTTACTCTCAGACTTTTACAGACAGTTTGGGTCTCATTTTTTCACTAGGCTTTTTTTTCTGCTACTCACCAAATCTTTAGAAAGCGTCTCACAATTTTTCCCCGCAAAATGTCTCTCGTGGAAATGTGTAATTTTAACGTATTACGCAATTAAAACTTTTCGCCGCCAAAATTACGCACTTACGCTCTTGCAAGCAATGGCGCTCTGCCTAGACGTTATCGTTCGTTCGTTTCACAACTCGGGCCCTTAAAAATCTCGAGACCTTTAAACTAAACGAATTTTCGCCAAAAGGGGAGAGCGGAGATTTAATTGAAAATATTAATTAATTTAAATTTGTAGTACACTCGTACATGTACAATACTTTCGCGACAAAATGGCAGCGAAGTGACGAAAGCGTTGATCCCACCGCTGCCACCAATATATACGTTAAGTTGATATCCGTACAGATCTGCATTCGCTGAAATTTAAATATAAATATGTATGTATGTATGGAATGCTCGGCGAAATGAAACGTTCATTGTATCCGTCTTACTTTGCTCAAAAATGCTAATGAAGATAAGACACTTCCCCGTCCGGCCCTGTTTAACATTTTTATTCAAGTCTCGAGAACACAAAAGGTACTAAGACTGTCCTGTTTTATTTTTTATTTAAAACTTGAAAACTTCTACGGCACTGCGTTCACGTAATATTTTATGCGAAATTACTTCACACGAGTACGAAATAATTTTGGAAATATTCTTTTTCATTAAATTTGTCAGTTTGAGTACACATTTTAGCAATCAAATGAGACAATTTTATGAGTTTTTTATTTCATTTTTCCTGTAACACGTACATAAAAAATATTGATAAATTACTTATGCCAAAATACCTAATGTTTTCAACATTTTGACAAATTTGGAAAGTATTTTTAAAGTTTCAACGCCCATTAGTTTACATTCATGTTTAAAAATCACCCTTAATTAGTTAATAATTGACATTTTTGCGGGAGAAAATCCTTACTGATGCGATTCAAAATTTTTCTTCGTACACTATCGCAAAACTCCAGGGAAAATTCTAAAGTTTTCCGCGCAATTAAAATTCCATTATGCGAATATTATATACGTATTATATTTCCTCGAAAACTTTACAAATCTACACACAATTTTAATTTTAAACGTTCGCTCTGTCCAAGTTTCGACGGCTCTTTCTTACACTGCAGTCAAAATCTCATTAAAACAAGGTGTTTTAAAGGCACAGGACGAATATGATTTCAAAATTTTTACAGGAAAAATTCCAAAAATATTACTATACCGACGAGTATTCAGAGGGAAGGGAGAGTCAAATCAAGGTATAAGAAAACAACTACATAGGTTTCAGATATTTAATAGATGCTCTTCTAGCGGTAGCCGGGTTTTATATATATGTATGTAGATGTTTGTAAGCCACGCGGTTTTAGTCGTTAAATTGAGCTCGCTCATTGGTCGGTGAGCCGAGCTCTCCGATTGGTCCATGAGTCAGTCTCTCTGACTAGACGATAAGTGCAGCGCGCTAATTGGGCGGTGTGCACTGATGGTACTATCTTTATGCAACAATACGATGTATAAAAATCCATTTAACTATCTAGTATAATAAAATCGTATTCATTTATCCATTATCATATAACCAGCAGCGTGGACTAGTGGTTATTAGTAGCATATTATGCTTTCAAGCAGAGTGGTCACGGGTGATTCCCACTAGGAGCTGCTGGCAAGACCTTGGTTTGCCAAATGGTTGGGGGTTCGAGTCCCACTGATCACTGCTGGCAAGACCTTGGTTTGTGACTACAGGGCGATCGTTTCCTATCAGAGTTTGCCAATTTTTCTTATTTTCATAGAAACAGTCCCTGTAAATTGTCATATCCTTTCCTATCTCTCTACTATCAGTACACTTGGATTAAACATGGTAAAATTCACATAAGAAAGAACGATTTATCCAAAGTTTTGATCATAACAAAAACCAGTGATTTATGCGATTTATACCAATTTTTTTTCAGAACTTATCTTACTAACTGTGTAATTTAATACTCACATTTAATTATTAAATTTCTCTGTTTTCTTTTATGTTAATTTCCAAGTTTTATGTATGACTACGTGTATGTTTGCCCTTTAGTTTATTTAGAATTTTACTTTATTATTTAGAAACCTACAATTGGTCTTTTGTAATGTATTTTATTATTTGTTCTGTTTTGATTTACGACTGTTGGTTTTCCTAATAAAATAAAATAAATAAATAAGATAAATGTAACGTAATAAATAAATCTTGGGTTTTTAACCAAGTAGTTTTAAAAAATTATCAATTTTTCATTGAAACGCTGCAGTGATAATTTTGGTGGCAGTGGTGGAATGTGTAAACTAAATTTTCTTAATCTTTCACTGGAACGTGACAATATATAGATGTCACTGTGGATGATGTTTATATGAATTCGCATTGTATAAATGCTTGTATTGATTGTATTGATCGAATTGTATATATATTAGTAAATTCTTCATATTGGAGCAATCTGTTAAGGTCAGTATACATACATGTTCGATTGAAATAAAATAAAATATTCTTATCAAATGCACGATTTTCCATTTCGATGCGGTGGCTGCGAACCAAACGGCCAATGCATCTGAAAGTGCATTTTGACCATTCAGACATTCATCAGTGGGACAAAGTTTAGCACCCCTGAAAGGCACGTCCTTTGTTGTCTGAGTTGACGACCTATTAAACGGGCCGGCTGCAATTACCCGCCGAGCTTAATCGATCCAGGGGGCGAACTTTCATACACTTGCGTCATTGCAAGTTCGAACAAATGCTGTCTCGAGAGAAAAGCTCTCATATCTACATAAATATAAACATACATATGTACATACATGTAAATGGCACATTACACAGAGGATGCTCTCAAACTTTCACGAAATATACTGGATAGTGACCCACGTTACCGTGCGCGGACTTTTGACCAATGGACGTTAGGCCGACGCACATACTGGTATTAGATCTTAAAACCTGGCAATAGACTGGTATTAGAACTGAAAGACTAGTATTAGACCTTAAAACCTGATCATGATGATGATTATAAAAGAAGATAATACCAAGCGGCATTTGCCGGTAAGCAGCACGAAAAAGTTTGATTAGCACCGGTCCAGGGTACATCAAAAACAGATTTTTTTTTCATTTGGAAATAACTAAAGTTGAAGAGACGTTCTATATTTTTGCGTAGGGGTGGGTGGAAGATCCAAGTAAAAGGCCAAAGTCGCTTCACAGAATTTATTGGTGATTAAGGAGATACACGCACTGGCAGTGCTCCGTCCAGAATGCCTTGATATGGTCTAAATACCTCCTTATAAAAGACAGGTACAATTTTGTAGATGTCTTCTTTAGACAGCTCAGGGCATCTTCGACGTCCAGTTACTTCCCCATTGTTTAGTCACGTACTCGGATATGCTATCCCACGCTTTCGCATTGGCAGTTCTAAGAACTCCACGGGAAAGCGACCAAGTGTCGTTACCGCCGCTAAGTGCATTCGGGGGTCTCTCATTGTTAGCCGACTTGCACTTAAGCCTGGAGATAATCCTCGAAACCAATTATGACATAACCACCGTGGCGGTTCCTACGTTACAATATTATAATAAACTCGTTAAAAATATTACAAAAACTTTGCACTGCCACCAGCCCATTAGGTGCGTCGAACATCGTTTTTATCGTCTAGTATTTACTAAAATCTGATGCGAAACGTGGACGCTATTAGTGGCAGGCTTGAACAAGATAGAGTCCTTTGAAATGTGGTGTTACCAGAGGATGTTAAAGATTTCATTGAAAGAGCATGTGAGGAACGAAACAGTCCTTCAGCTTCTTCATAAAAGGAGAGAGCTTTTTGACACGTTATTCGGGGCCCCAAGTATCACCTTCTACAAACGATAATAGAGGGGGGGAAAATGTAAAAGGAAAGCGGTAGCTTGATAGAAAGGCGCTCTTTTGACTCCGGGTCATGGATGGGACCCGGAACAGAAAAATTGCTTCGATCGATCGAAGTCGATCGTTTCTTATCAGAGTTTGCCAATTTATCTGATTTCATTGTTGAAACGGTTCCTCAATCAAATTGGCAAAAATCATCCTACCCGCTGTCACAAATATCTCAATTTAATTTATGTACAATATGTAAAAAAATATGTACAAGTCTAAATCCATAGATGTCTCTATGGATTGAATAATTAATTAATTAATTTCTAATTACATGTTCTTCAGCCTCTCGAAATACAGCGATTTATGTAATTAAAATGCGGCAATGTTTGTAATTAATTATCTAGGAAGGCACATCGGGGTTTACCTGTTAGGCCTTCCTGGTATATATCTATGTAAAATAAAATTACAAATTTATACAAGGTTTATTTTATATATACAAATGTAGAATGAAACAATTAGCAATTGTGTATGGAAATTACTCAAAACTCACTAAAAATAGGTACATTATTCAAAAATCAATCTTTTGACAATAGAACCGAACAAGACTGTTCAACAATTCGATACTATATAATCCAAAATAAATAATTCAATTTTTTTTGTTATTTTATTGATTTATGTAAATAGATGTTTATATCAACAAGTAAATATCTGACTTAACACTGCAAAGCACATGCTGAGATCCTGAGATCCAAAACAAAAAATCCAATCGGGTGTGTCGTATGACTAGTATAGCGTAAAAAAAATCTATTAAAAAAAAGTTTTTTAAAAACATACCTCTTCTATAATTTGTATATAAAATTATTATTTTGAATAAAAATACCAATAATTTTATTTTACTACCGCCATCTATGTTTAAAAATAAAAACTGGATAAACGTCAGGCACTTTTCAGAAATTCAAATTTCTAAACTATATTTTTTCTGTATCGTAATGGCGGAGGTTCATTTACTTATATTAATGAGCAATATGGCAAAGTATGAAAACGATCGGATAAGAGGCAAATTTTTTCCTGAATTGTAATCGTAAGTGAAGTATAAAAAAGGTATGTAAAAAGTGAAACCAATATAAATTTTGTGAAAATGCAAACAATTCGTCATAATTGTGTATGAAAAAGTATAAAAATGAAAATTATTTACGACTCAACCTAATATAATAAGAAGATAACGGTAAAAAAAATCCAATTAAACCTTTCCCTTGACTAACTTCATCACCAATGTTGTGCTGATAAAAATCCTCCGTTTTCGTTTCATTATCGCCACATTTTTCAAAGCAAATTTGATTTATGGCACTCGTTTTTGCCAAAAGCCTCACCGTTAACTAAATCGGAAAATTCCCACCGAAATTACAAACATAATTCATTCACCAGACCGACATCATCTAATTTACGACTTGGACACGTTTGAACCGTCAAATCAAAGAATAGATCGATCAGGTGTACCAAATATTCGGATCAAACTTAAATCCATCAACTGCATACATATAAATAGATGCGAAAAAATTCCACGAGACAAAAAAGAGTCTAGGAAAACTAATAAAAAAGTTCGACGGGTATATTTTTAACCCTATGAAGTGTTTATTATGGGCGCCGTGGTGTCCCAGATTGATCACGGCCATTAGGCATTCACGAGCGGCGCCTTGCACGGCCCTGGACTGCTAGAGGGGCGCCAATATTCCACCCTACCCCTGCACCACTGGAACTGACCTCGTTCAACCCTTAAACGAATTCCCGAACTGCCGATCTAATCATAGAGCTCGCCATTCATACAATTCCTACAGACAAACATGCAATATATAATATGTACGTACGTACATACATACATCTAATATATAATTTCGAAAAAGACTTTGTATATAACTTTTGTTGGTTCATAGAAAAACAAATGAATATTCAAATAAATTTAACAAAATGTTCACTATGAGTTTGGAATGTTTAAGTGGTTTGTATTACAAATCCCGAGCGAAGCCGGGTAAAAACACTAGTTTTGTATAAAATTCAACCTTTTTTCATTATGACAGAATCACTAATAACCATACTAACACACTTGTGAAGAGTCTCGGTGATTACAACAAAATGTCTATACCCTTCAGGTATAAACACAGATTACCTAAACACAATCTGCTTTAGGTCATCGACTTTAGAGAGTCTTTAATTAATATTATGTATTAGATGTATTATGAACATTTATAAGGATTGTAAATAGGTTTTTGAGCTCTTTTCCTATTATGCTTTAGATTAACATTAGAATAATATAATACTGTGATTACTAACCAAATTAAATTAAATTGTAAAATAGAAAATCATCAGTAGATCAGTAGCTATTAAAATAGATATAAGATGTATTGTGAACATAATTTCGTAATAATAAAAAGCATTTTAAAAAAATCAACCTTTTTTCAAAATATTACATTTTCTTAAATAAGTACCAAAAAACAAAATAACCTTTATAATTCTTACAATAAATACAACGTTAGATAAATAGATAGTGAGATAAATAAAAACTAATAAAAATTGGAGGTTTCCAAATTTGCGTATAAAGAAATAAATCTACATACATAGATATAGTACAAAGGCAAAAACTGTTACTGTTATGTACATATATTATCATTAACAAAAAATACTAACTATTGGAAATCAACGTGTTAAAAAAACACGCAATTTAAGCAACCTAATGTTGAAATGCCAAACTTTCGACTTGGCTTATTTCATTTTTTCACAATTGTCTTGCACATATGAGCTATTTATTATATTTAAAATTTACATCAGATATGTACAACTTTATTCAGTTAATTTTAAAAGTGTGGTTTTTAAACTGTTGGTACGATTTTGATCAGTTTTTTCTTCGGTGTATCAAATTAAGACACTTTAAAAATATTTACTAGTGCAAAATTGTACTTTTCAATAGTAATTTTTCAAAACCGTTCGTTGAATTCAAGCGGGCAAAATACTAGTTAGATACATACATACATATAATGATGCTGCAATTCTTATAACTAATTTCATATTAGATACTTTTAGACAAACCTCAGGAAGCAGTGGTCGTATTTGAGTTTAATGCGAATTGGCGATGTGTAATAAAAATTTTAGTGTCTTATTTATAATAATTTGGAAAAGATATTTATATGAGAGTGGCAAAGTCCACTTTCCTTATTTCGAGAAATACATATCTCTCAAAACATAAAATATAATGTTTTGCGTTTTAAAATATTGAAAAACACTTGTGGCCTGTAATTCATTTACTCTGCTATTCCAAGATTCTGGACATATCGAATTAAAATAATTAATTACAATTTGTGAATTAAGACAAACAGAAAAAGTGTTTTTGAACTGATAGTCGAACAGTGTAATTAAACAAATAAATCACAAGTATTTCCATTGTATAGTAATTTTCATCTATTACATTGTAATGTAATAGATGAAAACAATAAATATTAATATTAAATTGTGTGAATAAAATAATGTATTATAATACATTAGTAATCGCATTTTGTAATCAATTCATACATACCAAATTATATCCGTCACATTTGTCAATTTACCGCAATAATCTTATTCCATGCATTAGAAGACTTTGAATGTTTAAAAATGTATCAAAGTCTTTTTTAAGTGCCGAATCCATTGTGGAGAAGCAATTTAAAAATAAAAAGAACTTTCATAGCTGACAAGTACTATAAATGAAAGATAAAATACCCAACTATATGTAGATTCCAATATTCATTTTGAACAGGAAATTGACTGATTTTGAGATATCGACCGAACAACACCAAAATATAGAAAAATCGTGTGATTTAAAAAACACATATATCTCTAAATCTCGAGCCAATCAACATTTTTTATTACCAGATTCGTGTTTACTGGGCATAGATCTATAAGAAAAGTCATATCTCGTCTCTGAACCATTTTCCGTGTCGAACCGTGTAATCAGACGTCCGCTACTTTCAAATATAACCTATATACATATGTATTTATCAGATTATATTTAGAACTATAAATAAGTTTTTGAGTTATTTTTCCTATTATGCTGTACATTAACATCAGAATAATATAGTACTATGATTACTAACAAAATTAAATTAAAATTGTAAAATAGAAAATGATCAGTAGATCGGTAGCTATTAAAATAGATACAAGATGTATTGTGAACATAATTTAATAATAATAAAAAGCATTTAAAAATTAAAATCAATCAGATTATATGTGGGAAATAGACCTAAGGCATGATGATTTACAGCCATTCACCATCCACTGCTGGATGAAGACCTCTCCAACACGCTTCCGTCCAATTTGGGTAGTTCTCATCAATATCATCTCACAATTTTTTCATCTTCATCAACCCATCTCGGCACATATTCTATGTAAACATCATTAAAATTAACAAAATTTTATTTGCCAGTCATTTACCGAAATGCACACAAAATTTCACACTTTTATAGCATGACCTATATCTACATATATCTATTACAAACCGACTGTGAGTCACCAAGCCGACTTATTATTTTGGTAACAAAGCTCAAGTTGACTTTTATTTCAATTGTAAATTCTTCGGAACATTTCATAGCTAGTTTAAGCCGCATCTACATACAATGTAAACTATGTGCATACACATATGTATGTATATTGTATGTACATATGTATTCCAACGATGAATCACACTTGATTGATTAATCGAAGGTTGTTGAAGATTATCCGTACACTACGTTGTAATCTCTGCAGCATCCTCGAGGGTTGCAAAAATGCCGAATCATTTCGAGGGTAAGTTGCCCCCATGGATTTTTATGGCCTTAATTGCGCTTGTAATTATCGCAAAACGCTTCCACCAGAACGGATCACAGATTAGAAGGTCGAAAAATCATATTAGGAATTGAAAACGCGTTTTCACATTGACTTTGCATCTCTCTCACGCATATTTATTATTATTTATTTATTTAACATACTTGAGGGAGTTGGCAAAGCCCATAGACCCTAGAGGCTTAACTTATATTATACAAAAATAATACATTCAAAATAGCAACAATAAAATAAAATGGTCAGGGATCCTAAACCATATACCCTTAAATCATTAATTGGGGTGAATGCGCAACGACCGAAGAAATGCAATCCGCGCGGAATCTTTCGCCAACTTTCCGACGAACCATGCACATCCTATCCTGCCCAAAGAAATTGAACTTCGATTTTTCAGGAACTACAACCCTTTTCCGACCATCGACAGTCCAATGCCTATGGTTCTTAGCGCAATTTAGATGGTATTTTTTCATTTTAAGCGTAAGAAACGGCTTTTTTGGCAGGGTGGTGTGGCCGATATCCATGCTCCGAAAGTCACTTCCTCAATGTTTTTTTCTAAAAATGTCACTTGATCTGATGCTTGAAGCTCTGCTGGAATTTCTACCGCTGTTTTGAATGGATTTTCTAGCGTTATGTGCTTGATACGACGATATTCGCGAGCACTGGTCACACGTCATCTTCTGATTCCAGGTTTCCTCCCCAGAGTAACAGTGTCTCGATATTTTTTCAAAAATCGACGAACTGAGCTCTCTCCAAATCTCACTTGACGAGATATTTCACGTATAGAAAGATTTGCTCCGAATAACGTAATAATTTTTAATTTTAAAACAATCGACATCTGTTTCGAGTTATCCATTTTTTGGAAGGTGTTTTGCGCGATGACACCCAACAAAAACTGTCGAACCTTAAACACCTGCATTGTATAAATATCGAGTACCTGAAGTGTGCCATACCCAAAAACAAAAAAATGAAAACAATCGAGACAGAATTCTGAGAAAAAACCCAAATTGAATGTACATAGATACTGTTACGAACGCCGCGGATTGAGCGAATTGCACTTAGACCAACGGATATCTGTTATCGGGTTAACTAATTGCATGCACTTACTTCCAAGGATTATATCTGGACTCTAAGTGCATTTAGGCTAAACAATGACCGTTATTAGTTATTTCTCAGAATCAGTACGGGAAGACCCAATGTCGTGGAAATACATATCCGAATACGTGACTATACAACAGGTAAACAGAATAGGCCTCCTGAGAGATCTACCCTTTATAAGGCGGTACGTAGGCGATATCATGTCATTCTGGACTTAGCCGTGACACTGCGTGTATCTCCTTAATCATCAATAAATGCTGTGAAACGACTGTTGGCCTTTTACTTGGATCCTCCACCCACCCCTACACAACAATACTATGCAGTCATGCGGCATTTTTTATATCTCTGTATATGGTGAAACTAATAAAAACCTTGTAATAAAAATAAATAACGAAATAAAAGAAATAATAAAAATAGAAAAATAAAATGATAACCTAAGGAAATTACGATATAGAAAAAGATAATATATAGAAAAATGGACGCGATGTGTGTATGTAGATATGTGGTATGTGCGGACCGTGGAGATACAGCCAATCAGAGTCAAGTGGGGGGTGTGGAGCGTTATGTGACGTCAGGCCGAGCGATGGGTGACACATACACACACACACACACAGACACACATTCATTCATCATTCCAAACGGGTTGGATCGTTGAGCGTGTAATGCGCGCATTCAAATTTTTACGATTAATAATACGTGTGCCTATAAACTACTTACATTATATTTATAAATAACATATAACTTTATTTTAATTTGTGTATCAATTCCTTTCCGAAACCACCTGTTGAATTCAACGGGCACAACACTATTGAATTATAAAAACCTTTTAAGTTTAAGAAAGACAGTATTAATTTTTTTTTTTTTTGATGTTTAACATTGTGAATTTTTATTATATTATTTTATTTTTATTTTATTACTTTTTATTTTTGTGTTTTTTCTAATTATCTTACTTAATTTATTACTTATTTGCTTAATTTGAATCTAATTATTATTATTAGTTTATTGCTGTTATAACTATAATCTAGGTTATTATTTTTGCTATTATTAATATTATTATTTTACCACTAGCATTGGTACAATTTTATTGCTATTTTTTTTATTTTTAATGTTGAAATTTTTCTTTTTCTCTCACTTATATGCGAAAATTTTTAAAATGGTTTATCTTTAATAATTATTTTTTGGTATCAATTTTGAAATCATTTTCCTAACAAAATAAATTAAACTTATATAGAAAATCAATCAAGTAAAATGAGATCCTTTTGTACTATCACTCTCTTGCTCTCTCGTATATGTATGTATGTATGTATATTTAATTCATAGCATATTCTAAATACATAAAAGAAAATGTATATAGTAAGTATTTAATTTACGAAATATGTAATATGAAACAAAATTGTTTTCCCAGAGCACAACTTCTACATAATATTGTCCTATAAATATTAAATCAAATAACAAGAAACATTATATACAAGAGATACATAACTTAAATACGCGTAATTCGATATTAAATATTCAACTTTGCAAAATTCTATCAACAAACGGGGCCAATTTGCTATCCCATTGAACTTTCTCGCAATTCGTTATATAATAAATACATATGTATATGTATATCTACAATTTACGTATTAAATTTTTCCATCTTCAAAAGACCCGAAGATTCTTTCAGCCCTTTCGTTTCGCATTTAATATTCATTCGGGAATGAAAACTTTTCCGCTTTAATGAAAAGATCCGATTTACGTTAATATATATTTTTAACGCGAAACGGATAAGACGAGTTTACGAATTAAAAACTTTCGTCTCGTCGTCTTCTTCTACTTCGGCATCCCATGACTGCGATGGTGAGGATCCATTGTCGAGTTTATTATTAAGAAAGAAGTATTAAAAAATTAAACCTCTTTCTCGAAAGGACTCCATTCTAACGACTCGAATTGAGATATCCGAATTACTCATACCTATACACTACATATCTACTATGTATGTTTGTATAGGTGTATAAATTTAATGTAAATAATATAAAATTCCATTTAAGCTTGAAACTCGACTTTTGTTTTTTATTATGAAAGCTTTGTGATATTCATTAAATAGCTTATAATATCAAACATCATACATCATTTTGAAAAGGCCTCTTTTTCTATAATTATTTATCCTTTAAAAAATCAGTCCAATATTAATATAATACATAATTATCATTATTTATATATATATGTATATATATATATATATATATATATATATATATATATATATATATATATATATATATATATATATATATATATATATGTATATATATGTATATACAGACCCATGACACGTTGTTCTTACCACTAGCGAAATTTACGAAACTTGTGATGCATCGACAAGTATGGAGATTTAAAAAATATATATTTGTTTATGGCATGATGACTATTTGGATATGGCATGATGACTATTTGGATATGGCATGATGACTATTTGGATATGGCATGATGACTATTAAGAAGAGTTGCGGGAAAGTGGGAGAGTGAGGACCTGGAGACCTCGTAGTGATTGCCTAAAATGTGCTCCTGATATTGAGCACTTGAGTTGGAACGGGTGACGTCAGCGTCAGATGCACCAACGCATGCGTGGAAGCGTAGACACATACACATCCACGAATACATACACTCATTCACGTATAATGAGCGCTCTAAATTTTTTACTATTAATATGCGCGCGCAGCTATAAATTACCTTACATTATAACTTTTTTATTTTAAATTTATTTATCAATCCTTTTCCGAAACCACCCGATGAAATACCAACCGGCACAGCACTAGGGTATAATACAAGTCATTTAAATAAAAGCATTGCATACAAAAAAAAGGAACGGCATTTATAAGTGAATATAATTATATATGTGATAATATATATGTGAATATTATATATGTGAATATAATATTTATATGTGATAATTTTTGACATTGCGAGATAATTCAAATCGTAAATTATTACGCCTCGGCGAACTTTTATTACTCGTTATTATTTTTATTACAAAAAATCGTATAAAATATACCTAATATGAAAGGAAAAAAAACTTTTTCCATTATTCGCGTATTCTGTGCGACTATATGCTCCGCGCTCACCTCCCACATTATTTATAGTGGTTCGTTTACAGTGAAAAAGGTTATGCTTTCTCCTTTTTTATAAGATTTTTTCACCGCGACTTTAGCTTAGGTTTTACCTAGAGGGCAAATGTAACCCTATTATAAGCCTCAAGGGTAGCCATTAACCTGAATTATGTCAACAATTACCATAAAAGCGGGAGCTGTCCCTAATTGATAAAAACTTGGCGTCGTTCGCTAAAAATCGAATTACAAGGAAAACTGATCAAAATTTTAATGAAATTTAATCTTTCGCAATATCTGCGAACTCTATTAATTATATTCATATACTTATCTTTAAACTTACCAACGACAATTAATTTAATACGGTATATATACATGCACATATGTATGTACATATGTGCATTAGGCCGCACAGTGTAGCCGTTTGCAGATCTACCTAGATACGCGCTCACATTATTTTAATTATCATATTTTATTTATCAACTTTAATAATTTATTAAATCCACGGTGGAATTGAGTGGAGATCTACTTTAAATTCCTATTTGCATAGAAAAATTATTCGATTGATACTTTATTTAATTATCATATTCGTATTTAGTGGGATAAAATGTATCAGAAATGTTATGTTGCAGTGATGATAACGTAAATTTTTTTTTATCGGTGTATTATGTAGCAATTGACAAAATAAAGGTACAAGTTAAGAACGAATAGAATAAGAAAATTTTTGCAGTTTCTTATAGTTAAATAGTTCAACTGCCACAATTTATTAAAATCATGGTGGAATCAAGCGGAGATATACTTTAAAAACATTTGTGAAATTTTTAATTTTTACAAAAAATATCAAACTCAGGAGTGGATATTCTAATCAAAATTTCTACAAAATTTACTATATTTTTAATAATATTTTAATAAAGTTAATTAGAGTATACCTTTATGAATAATATTCAATCAAAAATTCATCATTAAATCTTTTAATTAGACCCCCATTGAACTCCAATCTGGAAGTCACAAACGCACCCAGTACAAAACTATTTCGTTACTTATCACAAGTCACACGTTTGACGGACTTTTGACACTACTTAATAAAATTTTACTGACAGTACATCAAAGCATGGACATTCAACAATTTTCGTTAATAAGTCAAAACTTATCATAATTGACAATAGGTTTATTGAGGGTCTATTTTTACTTTATCTATGTACGTAGTAACAATAGATGAAGTTTTGTGATTTAAAATTTGAACTCGAGATTTTGACTGATTCGAACTCAAAATCGATTACTGATCACGTCTTCGTGATCTAGTAAAAAAATGTGTGTGTGTGTGTGTGTCTTGAGTTTTTTTTGTATTTTGGAGATTTTTCGAACACCGTTAGTCTTATCGAACTGAAACTTAGTATCCTTTACTGAAATTCTTATCGACACGTCGTAATATTTTTTCAAATTTTTAAGTTGACCGGAAATGGAACCTCTCCTTATAGGTATCCCCTTTTTTTAAGTTTTTCAATTCAATTATCTCCCAAACCACTAACTGAATCGGACTGAAAATTTTTTACATGTAATATAAATTATAAATATTATAACCTAATATTTTTTTAATATTTTTATCTGAACCGGTAGTACTTTTACTCTAGAGAATCGAGGTTTTTTATATTTTTCTCAGAAACCTTTCGGTTTATTGAACTTACATTTCATATCTAGAAGTTTAAGCTTAATACCAAGTTATTTATAAAATTTAGTCAGCATCCGTCAACCGGAAGTGGCAGTTTATTTTCTCTAAAATAAGACACATGAAAAAAGCCTACTTTTTCGAATTTTTTGTTGAGATAACTTGATTGGTTGGAGGCACAAGACATTGTTTAAATTTTTTTTTTATTTTGATACGACAAATCTTTTTCGCTAGGTCCATCAATGAAAATCCAAAATTCTCATTTATCGCTCCAACCTAATGTATGTATGTATACATATATTTTAATCAAAATTTTTGACTATTGTATTCGAGAAAATGTATCACATTAAAGATTAATATTTATTTTCTACATATATTATATTTCTATAAAAATAAATTATGGTATATTATAAAAGTAGTAATAAATTATACACAATCGACATTTACATTTATGTATACGCTGTGATTTCTTCTACAGGCACATCGGTGACATCCAACATCTCTTTAGTGTCTTCTTCCTTCCACAGAGGCCTATGGCCATTATTACCCTGACTTACCACAGGTTTCGGGCAAAACGGTATGTTCACATCAACTGGAATGCAATTTGACACGGAAAGAGTGGCCGTGATACCGTAATTGGTAACCTTTTGCACTTTGGTGACGTACAGAGTTTTAGTTACGGTAACCTTCTTAGGATGCTTGTGGAATATGAATCTGCCAGTTTCGTCACTTCCGTCTTCAATTTCATCGTCGACTATCGCAGATTTCACCTCGCCCATCTCCGGAGTCGGTTCGGCGAAACTCAGATACCTAGCAGACCTAGACAAGATCTCGGTGTCGTCTTGGGAGTCTTCGACAGCTGAAAAATCTGACAGGTCAGGAGTAGCCGTGGTATCCATGATATAAAGTCCTTCGTCGGATTTGCCATTCGACTTTAAGATGCATTGGGGCTTATCTCCTCTAACCGTCATGCATACGGGATGGGTCGTTACGCGTGTAGTCACTTGGATCATCGTCGTTTTGGTGACTACGTTATCGTTCTCGTTCTTAGGATGATGTTGTGGAGTCGGTTTCTTGTGCGGTTTCGGATTGATCAGATTCGCCAGAAATCCGTGCAGACCGGACGGTTTCTTCTTGATGTGCAGACGATCGTCACTCTCTTCGTCCTGGCCATCTTCGATCCTGACTGATTCGTCTGATGGAAAATCGTCTCCCAAGTCTGTGAAGTCGACTTCTTTTCCACTCGGCGACGAGTCGGTGGATTCTGCCAGCACCGCTGCCGCAAACAGGCACAAAAGAGTCAACTTCAGAAAGGTCGTCATGTCTGAAACACGCGGTCGAACTTTGCTCTCACTAATGCGACAACTTTTTGACAAACACATGTAAACTTTTTGTGAATATTTTACAAACGGGAAAATTTACAACTCCATATAATATATAATCCAAAAGTGTTTCTGGTAAATCTATAATATAATATATACGGAAAATTGACAACAACTAATTTTTCAATATTTATGGGTAATTTTTTTCGCTATTTTTACTTTACTTTTTTTCAAATCAAGCATCAAATTTTAAACGTTTTTAAATTTTCCAAAAAAAAAATATATATATATATATATGTATGTTCTTTATAATTAAATATCATCTACAACCATTCACCATCCACTGCTGGATGAAGGCCTCTCCAACACTCTTCCACTCATCTCTGTTTTGCGCCACACTCATCCATCTCACCCCACACATTTTCATAACTTCATCTACCCATCTTCCTTTTACCCGTTTGCATTCTTTCGGGTACCATTCAAGCACTTCTTTTGTCCACCTTTCATCCATTCTTCTAGCCACGTGGCCCGCCCATTGCCATTTCAATCTCTTTACTCTGTGAACTATGTTCACTACCCTTGTCATACTTCTCACCCACTTGTTCCACTTTCTGTCTTTCCTCGTTATGCCGAGCATACAGCGTTCCATACTTCTTTGAGTGCATTGAACTTTGTGTAGCATCTTGTCCAAGTTTCACATTCATACGTCATCACTGGCAAAACGCATTAATCGAAAATCTTTTTCTTCAGACAGAGAGGCATTTTTGATTTAAAAATAACATTCATTCGTACAAATGCACTCCATTCTAATTTCATACGTCTTGATAATTAAATATACGAGTCTTTATATTTGAAAGTGACGGAAGTCCAATTTTATATTCAAAAACACCATTCATAAATTATTATCACTTATTTTAATTAAATAAGTCCAGAATCTCGGAAAAGCAAAATAGACGCATTACAATTTTTTTTTTGAGAATATATCAAACAACCAACTTAGCATTATAATAAAAATAATAATAATGAATTATTTTATTATATTTGTACGTGTTCAATGTATGTAAATAATTTATTATAAATATTAAATGGTGTAAATTGAAAATTAATATTTAAATATTTTGACTGAATTTTTCGAAACAAATTTTATCCAGAAACAAATTTTAAAATCATATATTTAAAATTTAAATTGTCAAATAAAATATTGAAGTATACATAAAAATAGAGTAAAAATAAACTCACTTGATGTATGTAGTGTTACAGTGATCGATGTTGATAGGAAACTAAGGGATTTATTACCAAGCATTTTACTTATATACGATTTATGACTTTCCCTACACAATGTAAAATTTCGCAATGACAATTTCATTGTGATTTATACGTGCGAATATTAATATTAAAGAGGAAATTTCGTCAAAATTTCGTATCGCAACTTTTGACGTGGATGACAGCAGTCGTGACAGTTCCGTTTGTCGTATTTTTCATTCAACTCGAACCCCTTTAACAATATAATAATAATAAATATTATTATTATTAATATCACCAGCACGTAAAAGTCTTCGTATTTCACAAATTGGTAACCGTTGTATTTTCATTTAATTAAACAAAATTCACCATATTTAAAGTGAAATCGTACATTGTCGTCTTCGGTAAAGTTGCAAAAGCGTGCGATTTGTATCCGGTTCGTTTCAAATGCGAGAAATTCATCTGTTTAGTCATTCACCGACCGACTTTCACTTTTATAAGTAGTATAAGGTTATTATTTATAAGTTTAGAAAATCAATTGTCTAGTTCCATATCGCAATCTACATACAAGTACACATATCTGCCGTTTTGTGAATCTTTATACCGCTTAAATCTTTTGCAAATTGCAAGACAAAGAATCAAGATAGTGAGGCACTTATTTCTATGTATGTATATCATACTTCAGGGCTAAAGAATCAATTTAATGAAAAAATATTGTATTTTATTTGTATTATCTACACAATATTTATATGAACGATGGGGATAGCACTATTCTATCGTCAGGAATAAAAAAGTTATTAATATTATTATTATTATTATCACTAATACCTTTTTTTGGGTAATATATCTTATATATGTATAATAAATATGTGTATTTAATGTATAAAAAAAGTTTATTTTTGAGATAGAAAAATCCGGTAATTTACTGGTAAACTGGAAAAAATTATTAGATTACCGATAAACGGAAATTACGATAAATTGGACTCCTAAGCATGCTATATGCACTTCTGGGCATATTATTTTTATCTTATTATTTTTTTTTTTTTGAAAGCAAACAATTGTTGACATATTATTTTTTAATTCTCAATTTTTATTTATTACTATGCAATATAGACAATTCTTAACTGAAAAACAATTAATTAAGGAATATTCATCAATTAGTCAATTGATAATATTACACATATGTATGTATGCACATGTGTATGTATGTACATATATACAGTGTTGGATTATTTACATACACAGGTTAACATAAATTATGATAATACTATAACGATTATAGACTCAAATATTTCATCATTTCTTAAGTTGCCGTGAAAGAAGTCAGTCAAGTTTAATACATTTTATATCTATTTTAATAGCTACTGATCTCCTGATCATTTTCTATTTTACAATTTTTATTTAATTTTGTTAGTAATCATAGTATTATATTATTCTAATGTTAATGTATAGCATAATAGGAAAAAGAGCTCAAAAAACTTATTGACAAATCTTATAAATGCTCATAATACATCTAATACATAATATGAATTAAAGACTCTCTAAAGTCGATGACCTAAAGCAGATTGTGTAGGCAATCTGTGTTTATACCTGAAGGGTATAGACATTTTGTTGTAATCACCGAGACTCTTCACAAGTGTTTTAGTATGGTTATTAGGGATTCTGTTAAAACTATAGTTGAAATATGTATATTACAACTGAAAATATACTTCGACTGTAACACATGCGTGTACATATGATATAATATTTCAGATTTAACGACGTTCAAATATAGGTACAGGGTAGAGATAAATGGATCCAATAAAGTCAAACGCAGCGTCTAGAATCGACACGATTCTTGTCCACTTGCAAAAAAGGTATCTCATAGTATTGAATGGGGGCAAAAACACCCGTTTATCTTCCAAACACACATTTTCCAAGAAACAATCAGCGAGACACTTGATCCATTTCCGTCGGAATGTAAATACTTCAAGTATTCAGTCTCGGCATTAGTATAAACAAATTAGTGAGGATTAATCAGGAGTGGCAGCTTCGCTGCAGAATCAGCAGAAGTGGAGCAAACTTTCGACACCTCCTGTATATATTATTCCGGGTCGAGCTATCGTAATCCTCTGCTTCACCTTTTCTCGTTCGGCTAAGCTAATTAAGCTAACTTTTTCAAGCAGTCGAAAAAAAACTCTTGTCAACACGACAATCAATCTTGGCGTGATACGCTTCCGAAGTAGTTTACCGAACAAATTTACCCGGAAAAGCTAGGGGGGGAGGGGGCGGGGAGAAACCGAATGAAATTTATGAAAACTCGATAAAACTTTACCTTCAGAGGGAGAGAGAATAGATGGCGATAGAGGGTGGGGAGGCGTCGGCAAGATTTGTTTTCGACATATTGTGCAACTCGGAAGACTGATGCCGGGAAATGGCCGTAAAGGAAAATTTATGAATATGCAAAATAGTTCATACATAATAAAACAGCACGGAGAAATTTCACGGTGCGAGAACTTTCCCCGCCGCCACCCCACTCGCAGGAAACTCGCCTAATAATATATGGGGATGGGAAAACTAGGTCGGTGAAAAACTGAAAGACGTCAAAGCATCCCTGGAGATGCAGAGTACGAATAGATGGTCCATATTAATTAAGAATACATACATTTTTCTGTTTACTATATAACTAGCAAAAAACAAATCATGAAAACTGTTTGCTCGTGTCTTCTATGTATAATATAAAGCCAGCAGTATGACTTGAATTAATGAATTTTACAAACTATTGTAACGTACGCCGCGGATTAAGCGAATAGAATCCCAGAGACTGTGACCGTTCAAAGATTATCTGTAACGGATATCTGTTAACGGATTAACTAAATGCATACCGTGCGACTGGTATAAGTGGGTTTTAAGGATTAGCGACAAGCTAAGTGCATGAAACAATGATTGCACTTCTCATACCGTGGGAATACATATCCGAATACGTGACTATACAATAGGTAAACAGATTAGACGTCCTGAGAGACCGTGAGACCGGTGTAAGTGGTTTTAGGGATTAGCGACAAGCTAAGTGCATGAAAGCTAAACAATGATTGCACTTCTCATACCGTGGGAATACATATCCGAATACGTGACTATACAGTAGGTAAACAGATTAGACGTCCTGAGAGATCTACCCCTTATAAGGCGGTACGTAGGCGATATCATGTCATTCTGGACGGAGCGCTGGCAATACGTGTATCTCCTGAATCATCAATAAATGCTGTGAAACGACTGTTGGCCTTTTACTTGGATCCTCCACCCACCCCCACGCAACACTATAATCATCATCTTATTTGCAGTTATTCATCATCCACTGTTGGATGAAAGCATTCCTTGCACGTTTCCATACATCTTTGTTCTTTGACTTTTGCACTTTTACACTTTTATCTTAGGTACTAATTGAGCACTTATTTTGTTCACTTTTGGTCCACTCTCATAGTCATACTTATGACCATACGTTGCCATTTCGTCTGCCTGTAAACATGTCAATGTCAACAAAATTATAATCATTTTTTAGCCAGCAGTATGGCTCGGTGGTTGCGTTTATGTTTAGCACCGAGAGGTTACCGGGTTCGATCCCGTGCTAATCTTTAACACTGCTGGTCAGGCTTGGATATTTGTGACTCCAAGTCGATCGTTTCCTATCATAGTTTCCTAACAATTAAATCAGAGAAAATTGGCAAACTCTGATAGGAAACGATCGACCTGGAGTCACAAATATCCAGAAACTCTTTTCAATCGAGGTCAGCTCATGGGATCGAACCCGGTGCCCCTCGACACTAAGCAGAAACATAACGACCGAGCTATGCTGCTGGCTAAATGTACATATAACATATAACTTTATTTTAATTCGTGTATTAATTCCTTTCCGAAGTCACCCGTTGAAATCAACAGACACGACACTAGTTATGTATAGTTATAAATAATCCCATCAACAGGCACAATAAATACTACTTGAATCAAACAAGAATAATCCCTTCAAAAGTTCCTCAAGGTTCTCACCTTGGACCACTTCTGTTTATTATTTTTATTAATGATCTAATCCCCCTACTGAAGTGTCAATGCTTACTTTATGCCGATGATCTTAAGGTTTTCCATCCTATCAATAGTGAGTCGGATTGCTTAAAATTACAATCCGACATTGATATAATATCTGAATGGTGTAATGTAAACCTTATGCATCTGAATATTTCTAAATGCTTCTCATTGACACTTTCCAGAAATCGTAACCTAATTGACTTTACTTGCAATATTAATAACGTAGATCTTATAGCAAAAAATTGTGCCAGAGACTTAGGTATACTTATAGATTTCAAACTATCATTTAATGAACACATACTTTTTCTTTTTCTTTTTTACTTTATCTGTATCTTTTTCTTGATCTGTTTCTTTTCTTTTTTTTTTAAATCTTGATGTTTTTGTAATTTTACTTTTTTATATCACCATGTGGTGCTCACTGTAAATGGAATATTATATTTTTATTTATGTTTATTATTATTTTTTGTCTCATTATACAACTTTTTTTTATATTTTATTCTGTATTTGTGCCTATTTAAATAAAATAAAATAAAAATTAAACGTATAGAATCTAGCTATTAAAAAAAATACACTTACATATATTTCTATACTTACATATATTTTATATATAGGTATTATACATATGCTAATTTATGTAGGACATCGGTTGATTTCCCGCACGACAAAAATCACGTACGATGTAGAGGGGGAGGGGGGTTGGGAGGGTCTGTAAAACATGTATCATTTGCCCTTCGTGAACCTCCCGAGGGACTGGACCACAAAATAGATGGGTCCTCTTGTGTTTAGACGAATTAGAAAGATGTGCGGTAAAGTTTCGGAGACGTTAGATCCCTCACCGTCCGCAAAAGCTGACGTTTGCAAAAATAAAGGTCGATTTACACCGAGGTGTGAGTAGGTGGTCCATCAACCTCTTGTCAGCTCAACGATCCTTTGGAATCTCGTAAATAGCCGTAATAAATGCAACTAGTTTTCTTCTTATGACGTAACAAAAGTGCGTGGAGTGGAGATTAATCAATCTTTACTAGATGTGACTCACTGAATATGAATATGACAATGATTTTTATTGACTTTCTCTCGTTTATGAGATATTGTTGCGTAGGGGTGGGTGGAGCAAATGAAGGGCCAAAGTCGCTTCACAGCATTTATTGGGTGATTAAGGAGATCCACGCACTGCCAGTGCTCCATCCAGAATGCCTCGATATGGCCCAAGTACCTGCTTATAAAGGGCAAGTCGCTCACTGCTTCTTCCTCGACGCGTTTCTTTACCTATTGTTATAGTCACGTACTAGACATGCAGTCCTACACTTTCACGCTGTCAGTTCTGAGAACTCTAGCGGGAAGTGGCTGGGTGTCGTTACCCACCACTAACTCTATTCGGGGGTCTCTATTGTTAGCCGACAGCACTTAAGCCTGGAGATAATCCTTGAAAACCAATTATAATAGCGGCTCCTTTTAGCATATGCTTCAATATAATCGTTTTAAAAATTGCGCAATTTCTGCATATTTTTGACTTTTGCAGTCTTTTATTCAGCAAGTCTAGTATTGCTGTACAAAAAGTGAGTATTGTAATCAATAGTCAAATGTTTTTCTATCAATATTTTTTTATTTTTTTTTAAATATGTAGGTATAGCTTATTATTGAGCGAATTTTTAAGTAGAAAATATATATTTTTGACTCATTTTTATTTTATTTTATTTATATACTAGATGAACCCGGCATGCGTTGCAATGCCTGAATAAGGCATGGAATTCCCGTTCCCGTTTCAAGTGGTGGTTGGAGCTCAACGCTGTGGAGTAACGTCTCTTCAACGCTGTGTCGTCATAAACCAACCTGTTAACGTGGTTACCAACAAACACATTTTTTTGACTACACAATGGCGCTTCATTATCTCAGACAGACAGCGTTATCTCAGACAGACAGACAGAATAGCGATATTAGATATTATATGATGTTATTTATGTCTGTACATATGTACATTGGTTTAAGGTTGTTTAGATATTTCGATTTCACGTTCGATTTGGTCCGATTCGAAGGCTGTAAAATTTCGTCACCTGGTTGAGGGTCGCCGGTAGGCCATCTGTCACGATAATGACCAACACTTTCGTCGAGCTATCTAAAGCTGGCCTAATCTGTGCGAGCATTAGTCGAGTCCGTCTAATTGGCTTTGGCCAAAGTCTGCATATTCGCACCCGTTAAACAGTCACGTGTGCCTTTGGAACATGTGTCCCGCTGAGACGCACCCAGCATCCGAGTGCCAATTAAGCCGGTGCCGCAAATTAGTTACGGGCGCGTGGTCACGCGAGCGCTTCCACACAATGGCACACAATATTCATTAATTAATCACATTTATAACATGTGAATGTATTGTCAGCCCAGATACAATTTCGCGGCGACTACAATGTGTCAATTTGGCAGATTTGCAAATGTCATTATCATATTTGTACTCCGAACACCGTCATTGTTGACTGAGAGATCTTGGGTTCAAATAAAATTTTACCGATTTAAAATTCAGCATACTTCCAATTAACCCTTTTAAACGAAAACAAAAAATAGTGTGGCCAGAACACTATCTCAATAAACATGTTTCAATAGAAAATACTCAATATAAAATAGTATTAACAGTGGGAAAAATCCCAAGTGAAAATACATACTTTTGACTTTTGATTTAAACTAGACGACTACTTAGACATATTTGATAGCTAAAAAGTACTACAAATGAAAGATAAAATACCCGACTATAGATTTTAATATTTATTTTGAAAAGGAAATTGACAGATTTTGAGACATAAACCGAACAACACTAAGATATAGAAAAAATCGCGCGATTTAAAAAACACATATACATAGCTCCGAATATCGAGCCAATCAACATTTTTTTATTACCAGATTCGTGTTCACTGGGTATAGATCTACATATAAGAAAAGTCATATCTCGTCTCTGAACCATTTTTCATGTCGGACAGTGTAATGAGCGTAATATAGCGTAAATATAATACATATTGTAGCATATACTAAAAGGAGCCGCCGTAATAATTGGTTTTCAAGGATTATCTCCAGGCTTAAGTACTGTCGGCTAACAATGGAGACCCCCAAATAGACTTAGTGGTCGGTAACGGCACCCAGCCACTTCCCGCTAAAGTTCTCAGAACTGACAGTGTGAAAGCGTAGGACTGCATATCTAGTACGTGATTATAACAATAGGTAAAGAAACGCGTCGAGGAAGAAGCAGTGAGCGACCTGCCCTTTATAAGCAGGTACTTGGGCCATATCGAGGCATTCCGAATGGAGCACTGGCAGTGCGTGGATCTCCTTAATCACCCAATAAATGCTGTGAAGCGACTGTGGCCTTTTATTTGGATCCTCCACCCCTACGCAACAATATTATGCCAATTGATCGCGAGGGCTGTGCATGCTGAAACTGCTAGCGACAATAGAATTGGGTGTGGTTTACATAATATGTATTTATATAAAATGCTGATATTTCAAACCGATAATCCTGGTAACTTATACGTGAAAGCGTATTTATAATATTACAAATTTAAATAATAAGGTTTAAAGAAAATTTTAACGAGAAATAAATTATATTATATGTATTAATTGTATATTTTCCATTCATATTTAAGTGAAATTCTCCATTGAAAAATTTTTGGCTCTCACTTATGGTGTGTAGTTGTTTATGTGTATACGTAATTTTTTTTTCGTTTTAATGGAAAGAACGACGTTCGTTCGTTTTTCGCGTCGTTCTGTGTTGCTCGCAATCTCACTCGTTTACCTTTTTTTCCTGTCTCCCTTTCTACGTTTTCTTTGTTGTTATCTCCTCTCCGAGTATACTGTTACCTCGAAAAATCGTGCATGTATTTTCTACCTTATAAGCACATTTAGTTCAGTGAAATACGTATACGTAGGTGGGAAATATTATCTATCTAGAACAGTGGTTCTCAAATGCGGCCACTAGAGGATTTTTCTGGGGCCACCAGTGACTTAATAGTAAATAATAATAATATAAAAAAAAAAAAAAAAATATATATATATATATATATATATATATATATATATATATATATATATATATATATATGTATATATATATATATATATATATTTTAAAATTTTTTTGCAAAATTAAAAATATTTTGAATTTTGTTGAATACATCTGACTTGTATTCAACAAAAAACAAACACCTCAAAATTCTTTCCACGCGAATATGATCTGTAGTGTGTTCTCAATAGTATGCAGAACAATAAGAAATTGACTTGCACACATGGGGGTGAGGTCATTCGAGTCGTTTATCGCTTACTCACAATAGGGTTGTATTAAATTTATTTAACGAAGACTGTGAAAACGAAATATTTCGTATGCATTGCATTGTGCATCAAGAAGTGCTAGTTAGTAAATCTGTTATTAAATGCATGGAAGATGTGGAGTTAACTGTGAGAAAAGTATTAAATGCAATTAATACCAGTAGTAAATTGTCGAACATGTTTAGTTCTATATGAGAAATCAACGGTGAAAAACACAATATATTGCTCAATTACAACCATATTAGATGGCTAAGTTTTGATAACAGTGTTCAACGTCTTTGTGAATTAAATGATTATGTTATATCTGCTTTGGCCGTAAATCATAAAGATTTAAGTGAAAAGCTTCAAAGTAATTATGTATATAAAAGGGTCGATTTTATTCCTAAAGGATTTTTTGCCGCACATTAGTTCCATTAATAAACAACTACAAAAAAGTAACTTAACAATAATATAAACCATGCTCATCATTGACAAACTAAAAAATATAGCGAAAAGCCTTGTGACAGAAGTTGAAAATGTAAATTTTTCA
The DNA here is from genome assembly GCF_051622035.1 of Arctopsyche grandis. Lineage (NCBI taxonomy): Eukaryota > Metazoa > Arthropoda > Insecta > Trichoptera > Hydropsychidae > Arctopsyche > Arctopsyche grandis. The sequence continues at coordinate 4,171,087 of NC_135357.1, read as the reverse complement.
ATTTTATCTTCTGTTAGTGATTTCATAGATAAGATGACAGACACAACTTCAAAATTAAAATTAAAACTTAAAATAATAGAGTGTCTTAAATCTCTGAATCTGGAACTTGATAAAAGGTTCGAAGAATTGAATTTTTTTAAAACTGTTTCTTTTGTATCTTCCCCTTTTATTATGATGAAAAATGAAAATTTCATAGTACTACAAAATATATTAAAATCATTTTCAGTATTGAGATTAATTAACTGGGCTAACGTAAAATATGCATTATAAGAAATTAGTCATGATCAAGTACTTAATAATATTTCGGTTCAAAAATTTTGGTCGGAAATATATGTACGTTGACAATGAAACAAACCAATATAAATATTTGGCAACAATTGTTTTATTAATATTGTCTATTTTTCCCACTACCGTATATTCAGTGTAATGCACTTTATTAAAAACAAATTTAGAAACCAGCTGACAGACGCAAACTTAGAAGCAGCAATGCGGCTTGCACTGGAAGTATTGAGCAATTTCCATTTGCATTATTATTAAATAAATAGATACCAAAATGTTAAAATTTCTTTTATTTTATGAATAAATTGATCCATTTTTTTTGTAACTTAAATTAATTTGATTAAATTTGGTGCGGCCACCAGACATTTCCATGGGATTACTATTATCACCTGTGCGGCCACGGTAAAATTTCGCCTGAGAACCACTGATCTAGAATATACAGGTTATTGATGAGGTGGCCCGTAAAGAACTACATATGTACATTATTTTAAATGATTGTAAGTTTTTTCAGAAGCATTTTATTTTTATCAATATATTATAATCTTGTATGCTTACATTAAAATCAAAATAATTTTGATTGCTCGTTTTTTTTAATCTAATTTTATTTATTAAAAAAAATCAAATGTATCACAATTCTTGTAATGAAGCTCTGATAAAATTTTATATTTTTATTTAGATAAGTACATATATGTATATAATCGATAGGCGTTTGTAATGCGGAACGACGATCCAATTATTTTTAATGCCAAAAGAGAATAATATAATATTGGCATATTGTTATTCGAATCATGCAGAGCAGACGCTCGACTGGGAAAATTCGCTGAAAATATTACCCATTTTCGTGAAAAAATCACTCGAAAGTCTGGTGCTCATTTTGCGTAAAGTTTCCCCGTGGCCTTTTCCGGCCCTTTATAAGGACACGCGCTTTCATCCGTGACAAACGAAGGAAAAATTCAAGAACGGAACATTAAAGCTCATTTTTCCACCCTCCCCAGTACAAAAAATCATTTTAAACTCTATATAGTATCCATTATGTATAAAATACTTCGAGAGGATCCGTTCGTTTCGTTTCAAAATTTTTTTGAATTTTTTTATGCAATTACGACACGTGACTGAATTATAATATAATCTAATAAAACGACGGACTCTTATAACGATGGTTTCTTTCCTTCTCCCTTTCCTTCAGAGAGCTGTAGAAAATTACTAAACAAATCCAATTCAATACGAAGCTGAGCAATGTTCAACATTTAGTTTAAATTTTATATATTTTCATGATTATCGATAGCTTTGAAATCATTTTCCTTGCTTTTTTCCTTTCCAAACAGCGCCAAATATTATTAAGTCGGTACTCAAGAAAACAGAATCAGTTGCATTCAACAGCGAATACAATACTTCATTTTTATTCCTACTACTAGTGTTGTGCCCGTTGATATTTCAACGAGTGATGTCAGAAAAGGAATTGATACAGGAATTAAAATAAAATTTATATGACACCGCATTGTAAAATGACATCAATTCTGTAAATTTTTGTCATGTCTATCACTTATAAATATTATTATCAAAATATGATAAACCCGATGAAATATCATCGCATTGGTTATAATTTATTTATTTATTTACTTTACATATACGGCCGCAAGGACCATTGAACAATAATATTATGAATAGAATAATAAAACAAAAAAAAAATTTGAAAAAAATTTACGTCGTGTCGATAAGAATTTCAGTACCCGATACTAAGTTTCAGTTCAACAGGACTAACGGTGTTAAAAATATCCCCAAAATACACACCCACACAGACACACACACAGACACACACACACACACATTTTTTCTAGATCATGAAAACGTGATCAGTGATCGATTCTGAGTTCGAATCAGTCAAAATCTCGAGTTCGAATTTTTGCATGATCACAAAACTTCATCTATTGTTACTACGTACATAGATAAAGTAAAAACACAATATTAATATAAGAGAAGAAAAGAAAAAACATGAGTTTTAAAACTAATTTAATAAATAAATGAATGAATTAAAACAATAAAGTAAAATACATTTTGCATTTTTATAAATCAGAAAAATGATGACAACAACAATTTTTTTAAACTATTTTTAATATTAAAAAAATAAAATTGGCTAAATTCGTTTCCCAGTTTATGAAGTCGGAGTAACGTTGAATTTTTGTTATAACTAGTGGCATAATTTTTGATCTGTTAAATCTCCCCGGTGTATGAAAATTTATGAGGTCCACTAATTCACTACAGTCCATAACTCCGCTGAAAACACCAATCAATCATTGATTATTCTCCTGTCACAAAGTTTGATCATATTCAATTTCAGCGTGGTCTAGTGGTGAATGTTGAATTATTTCGAACTTGATGTTACGAGTTCGATTCCCCGCTAAGTCTCGTTGTTGGCCAGACCTTGATTTGTCTAGGTCGATCGTTTCTTATCAGAATTTGCCAATTTTTCTGATTTTTATTGAAACGATTCCTGTAAAATTGGCGTTCCCTTCCCAATTTTCTATTGCAAACCTTTAGTTATTGTTATATCTTAGGTTTCGCCATATTGCTCACCATAGATGTCTCTGTGGTTGTTTATCGAATATAAAATTCGTATTGTTACATGAAAGTTATTCATCATTATTTATCGTATTAATACGATGTTTGTAATATATATATACTGACCATAGATGTCAGATATTTAGATTTACATGTATCTATGTAATAATTATGTGGACCAGGAAGGCGCATTTGGGGTTTACCTGTTAAGACTTCCTGGTATATTTGTATATATGTATGAATGTGAAAATATGTATGTAAAAATAAAAATAAATAAATAAATAAATATACTTGGTGTCAGGGTCAGATTTTGTAAAAAAATTATAATCAATGAATCTAATTAATCTATTCTGAATCCTCTCAATGGAATTACAACGATGTACCTGTGAATTAGAAGACCATATTGGTGAATATATTCAAGTCGATTCCTTGCCAATGAGAAAAATAATAATTTAACTGTGTTAACAAAGCCTAGGATTTTTGAAGAACTTTTGGTGACATAATCAATATGAGGAATAAATGTAAGTTTTTCATCGAAAAAAATAACTAGGTCTTTAATAATGAATTTAGACGACAATACAACATTAATAATTTTATAGTCAAAAAAAAAATATTGTAGCATATGCTAAAAAAAGCCGCTTAAGTGCTGTTGGCTACCAATGGAGATCCCCCCGAATAGTTAGTGTAATAGAATTAGTGGTCGGTAACGGCACCCAGCCACTTCCCGCTAGAATTCTCAGAACTGACAGCGCGAAAGCGTGGGACTGCGTGCCGAGACCGTGGGACTGCATATCTAGTACGTGACTAGAACAATAGATAAACAAACGCATCGAGGAAGATGCAGTGAGTGACCTGCCCTTTATAAGCAGGTACTTAGGCCATATCAAGGCATATAAACAGCTTAAACATGGCAAAACAAATAGTAAATATTCGTTTGTTTTTATATTAAATTATTTGAATCGAAAAAAAAATATTCAACGATATCGATATCGTCGTCATAAAATCTTTGTTTTTTTTTCGATGCTCCCACCCAAACCTTTAAACCTTACATACATAGTCTACTTCGAAATTATATATTAAATTCGTACATTTTGTTGGCAGTGTTGGCATTTTAACTATGACGTACACATGTCGAATCAAAACGACTATTATACTACAGCAAGCGTTATCGCAGACACACAGACACAGAATAAATATATGATGATTGCACTTTCCGATTCAACGAACAAGATTGCTTTATAATATTAATGAATTTTATTTGCTTTATGTACATATATTTAACGAGCAACGTGGTCTAGTGGTGAGTATTGAATTATTTCGTGCTTGATGTCACGGGTTCGATTCCCACTAAGTCTCGTTGTTGGCCAGACCTTGGTTTGTTGAGGTTGATCGTTTCTTATCAGAATTTGCCAATTTTTCTGATTTTCATTGAAACGGTTCCTGTAAAATTGGCTTTTTCTTCCCAATTTTCTGTTACCAACCTTGAGTTATTGTTATATTTCAGGTTTTGCAAGATTTTTCACCATAGATGTCTCTGTGGTTGTTTATCGATTGTAAAAATTCGTATTGTTACATGAAAAATGGTATTAATCGTATATATGTATACGATCTTTGTAATATCTGACCATAGATGTCAGGTATTGTTTCGATTTACATGTGTATGTGTGTAATAATTATGTATTTAGATTTCTCGTTAATTATGAGTTTTCAATGTCTTGTAATAAATTAACCATAGTGACGACCTGCAGCTAATTTCTAATGTCACTATGGCAAAATTGTAAAAAATAAATAAATATAATATACATGTAATATTGAAATATGATCTAAAAACAATATCAAAAAATAAAATACAGCATTCGACTCGGATTTCAGCATATTAAAGGTTTCCGCAGCTTCGCCATTACGAAATGATCAACATTTCTGATGAAATTCGAATTGTTTGATCTTCGATATTGCAAAATTACAATGAAAATATTTCGAGTGTATGTATGTACATATGTATGAGCAAATACGATATGTAAAAAGTTTCGTTATTCACGTATGCATATTATATTAAAATATCATACATATATACAATTGTAGAACTTCAAAGCTTTGCAAACTAAACACACGAGGATTACTCGAACGAATCCGAGTATGTATTTATTGCGAAACCTGTGAAAGTTTGCGTCGACGGTTTTAATCTCCGATGTGAAAATCGGGAATATAACGCGTTTTATGTGTCGAAATTTTTCAATTTGGTGAAAGGAAACGTTTTGTTGATTTTGAGCGGCGAAATTAATATATATAATTCTACATAACATTGCTAACCAAATTTTAACCACGCATGTATTTTGAAGTGACGCTTCGTGTAGTTTTTCTACGTCGCAAATTAATAAATGAAAATCACAATATAAACATTCTTAGTAGAGCTACAAAAATTTATTGATTAAAAAAAATAATAGATGAGATATAAATAGAATAACTGTATTTGCATTCAATACTCAGTTTGACTAAATAATTTATAAATTTTAAGTTATAGACACTAATTTTTATTTTTATTTTACTTTACATAGATATACATATGTACATATACCAGGAAGGCCAAACAGGTAAACCCCAAAGCGCCTTCCAAGACAATAAATTACAAACATTGCAGCATTTTCTATTACATAAATCGCTGTATTTCGAGAGGCTAGAGAGCAAAAAATTTACAATTAATTTATTAATGAATTAATCCATAGAGACATCTATGGATTTAGACTTGTACATAAATTTTTACATACATATAATACATAAATCAAATTCACATATTTGTGACATAGTATAGGATGGTTTTTGCCAATTTGATGGAGGATCCGTTTCAACAATGAAATCAGATAAATTGGCAAACTCTGACAAGAAACGATCGAATTGGAGTCACAAATATCATGGACAAGCGAAAAAAAATTTTCTAGTCCGAGTCCCATCTATGACCTGTTCCAATTTGCCAATTTGATGGAGGAACCAAACGATCAATGAAATCAGATAAATTGGCCAACTCTAATAGGAAGCGCTCGACTTGGATTCAAAAATATCCAAGTCTGACCAGCAGTATTTAAGATTAGCACGGGATCGAACCCGGTAACCTCTCGGTGCTAAACTTAAACGCAATGACCGAGCCATACTGCTGGCTAAAAAATGATTATAATTTCGTTGACATTGACATGTTAACAGGCAGATAATTTGAAATGGCAACGTGTAGTCATACGACTATGAGAGTGGACCAAAGTGGACAAAAAATTTGCTTAATTAGTACCTAAGATAAGAGTGTAAAATTGCAAAAGTCAAAGAACAAAGATATATGGAAACGTGTAAGAGAGGCCTTCATCCAACAGTGGATGATGAATAACTGCAAATAAGACGATGATTATAGTTTGTAAAATTTATTCATTCAAGTCATACTGCTGGCTATATATTAAACATAGAAGACACGAGCAAACAGTCTCTATGATTTGTTTTTTACTTAATTCTTATTAAGTTCACATGGTTTTCGTGTTAGTGGTCATTTTTTATATCTGTTATCTCTTATCCGATCGTTTTCATACTTTGCCATATTGCTCATTTTGATCATCAATATACGTTAATGTATCGTCTGCCATTACGTTGGAGATAAAATATCGTATACAATGCGTATCAAATATCCAGAATCTCGGATACGGTGACGTCTATGACGGTACGGCAAGCTACCATAATCTATCTTCAACCTTTTCGCCTTGATATGGCGATATCAGATTTTAATTGTTTAAACGCCTATAATTCACTCTATATTTTATAAAATTTGTTCTATAGGTTCTCGTTATCTCTAATATTTAAATATTTATAGTTTTCACTCTCATATGTATATATAAATTTCAAATTTGGCGTCTAGCTTCATGTAATGTAATACACGATATATATTGATTTATGGCCAAATATGTCAGATCTGACATTTCATGGCTAAAAGTATATCTCTTCGCGGAATTTTAAGTATTCAATAAGAAGTTATGTTGTATCTAATTGTTAATATGATTTACAATAAGCTTACATACATTTAGTTTTTTACAATAAGCTTATTGCTAGTTATAAAGTAAACAGAAAAATAAATGTATTCTTAATTAATATATACCGTCTATTCGTTGATGAATAACTGCAAATAGGATGATGATTATATATTTCTAAAATTCATTCAATTCTTTAATCTCTCTTGAGATGAATGTCATTATTTTGTAATCACAAAATAGTGCACACTTACAGTCCTACTTATTATCATGTAATAATTTGAGTTCTAAACTAAGTCGCTTACATATAAATCATTAAGATATCGAGTTCTATCTTATTCCATGTAACGGGATCGGAAGTGAGATTGCATTGTCGCATTTTCCCAATGCCATATCCGATTTCTAGTGGGAAATTCCGCCGTAATTCGTAATTAATTACGTTTACGACCCGGTCGTTTGCTAACGAGCCGACGGTGTGTACTGCGAATTTAATTAGACGTGACGAGGCGTTCTTTGCGATACACCCTGTAGGTGAGGAATTCGCACGTCGAAGAAAGCGCGCGGAATGTGAATTTCCCGCGCGCTCAGGTATCGCAGCAGAAGGGTTAATTTATACCCTAGCCTAGATCGCACGATTATTATTTTTTAATGGAATTCAAGATGAAGGTGTGGACTTAATTTTACGCTAAAGTTCGTTTTGAAAATCGTTCTCGAACGACCGAGAAATTTCCATTGAATTGGCGTGCACAATTTTCTCCATCAGGTATCCTTGTTTTCTTTTCGCCTTTTTCTCGTCTCGTTCTTATTATAAAAAGGGGAGCTCGAGAACCGCGTTTATAGGAGTGTTCACGACCTTTTTTTCCGTGGTATCCTTGAAAATTTAATCAGGTAACTTTTATTAAATTACTGCCGCGAATGCCGTTTTAACCATTCAAAAATATCCAGCGCGGAATAAAAGGAAAACTCGCAAATTCACATCGGGAAAAAAGTCACCTTTTCTTCCTCAAAAGAAAAAAGATTTAACTGAAGTTAACTTAGCCGTTATAAAACTTAATATATATGTATGTATGTATGTATATAGAAACTCAATTATAAACCGTCTAAAAATCATAAAATGTATACTAGACGTGCATCGATGCTATTACGCAAGTTGACTTTTCCGAGATTTTCCTCGTTCGATTTTTCCAACAAATTGGAAACATCTGTTCGCTGCCTGAGGCGACGCCTTGTCACAGTAAACTTCTCGAAACTCAACAAACTCGAAAGTGAAAAGATAAAATTCAGTTGGAAAATTCTTAAAATCCATCAAGCCTATCCTTCGGCCTTGTGTGGTGAAAATTTCATTTTCAAATTTTTATAATATTAAAAATTCGAAAACACGTTCACAATAATATGCAAATAGAATTTAGGTACATATACATATACATATTACGTACTGGCAGATAAACCCGGCGTCACCTAAGTGCATAATAACCTAATATATCTTCTAACCCACATACATATATGTATATTAATCATACGAGCTATATATAATAGCATTTGAATGTAATATGTACTTTAAAAATGTATACATTTACCTATGTATGTATATGTACATATAAATGTATACGTATATACCAAAAAGGCCTAAGAGGTAAACCCCAATGCACCTTCCTGGCCAATAACAAACGTCGATATACAATTTTTGGAATAATTTTAACAAAGCATCATAAAAATATGGACAAATTTTGATAAATTTACGTTTTCGCAGTATTTTTTTTTTAATAATAAATGGATTTTTAATAATAAATACATTCATGGACGAATTTGTAGTAGTTTTATACGAATCAGTGAAATTTGAGATGCTGATAACTCAAAAAATTGCGAGAAATGAGTAAAGGTTGCCAATTTGTTGGAACAGTTTCAATTAAAATCTGATAAATTGATATTTTATTTTATTTCAATCCAACATGTACACTCGCCTTTACAGATCGTCCAAAGCAACGAGTGTACTAATAAAGATACAATACTATCAATACAATTAATACAAGCATTTATACAATGTGAATTCATATCAACATCATCCACAGTGACATCTATGGAGATATTTTTGCAGCATTTTATTATAAAAAGTCGGTGAAAATCTCAAAACGCTGAATAACTTGAGATTTGCAAGAGAGATTGTATTTATTTATTTTTACATACATATGTTCACATACATATATACAAATATACCAGTAAGGCTTAACAGGTAAACCCCAAATACGCCTTCTTGGTCCACATAATTATTACATAGATACATGTAAATCTAAATATCTGACATCTATGGTCAGTATACATATATTACAAACATCATATTAATACGATAAATAACGATGAATAACTTTCATGTAACAATACGAATTTTATATTCGATAAACAACCACAGAGACATCTATGGTGAGCAATATGGCGAAACCTAAGATATAACAATAACTTAAGGTTCGCAACAGAAAATTGGGAAGGAAACGCCAATTTTACAGGATTCGTTTCAATGAAAATCAGAAAAATTGACATTTTCTGATAAGAAACGATTGACCTAGACAAATCAAGGTCTGGCCAGCAACGAGACTTAGCGGGGAATCGAACTCGTAACATCAAGTACGAAATAATTCTACATACATTCACCACTAGACCACGCTGCTGGTTAAGATTGGAAGGAGATGCCAATTTACAGGAACCGTTTCAATGAAAATCAACAAAAATGGCAAACTCTGATAGGAAACGATAGACCTGGAATCACAAAACAAGATCTGTAACCACTATGTTCGAAAGCATTACTTTATTTATTCACTTTATTTTAACATATATATACTTTTTGTATATACATATGATTTTTTTATATATACATATGATTTTTGTGACAACAGGAAAGATGATTTTTTGCCAATTTTAAAGAACCGTTTCAACAATGATTAAATTGATTAATTAATTAATTAATTAATTGCGTTGATTAATTAATTAATTACATAATTAATCCATTGAGACATCAATCGATTTATGTAGATTTTGTACATTATTTTTACAAATTGTACATACAATAAATACAGAAGATTTGTGACAACAGGATAGATGATTTTTTGCCTATTTTGAGGAACCGTTTCAACAATGATCAGATAAAATTGGCAAACTCTGATAAGAAACGATCGATTTTGAGTCACAAATACCCCCAAATCTAACCAGCAGTATGGCGGATCGAACCCACTGATCACTTGGTGCTTAACATACACGCTACCATTGAGTCATACTGCTGGCCACTATATGCTAACCACTAGTCCACGCTGCTGGTTAGTATCAACTATTGACATTTGACAACTGGTATCATTTAGATATCCTGGATTTTATTACATGCGATCAGGAATCAAACGGGTGCCTTACTGGTGTATGTGTGTGTGCGATCGGATTGCAGAATGCCAGCACGAATCAATCAATCATGCATTCAGAGGTGTGCAAATAATTTGAGCAGTGTGGCGTTTAAATTTAATTCGCAGGGTCGTCGGTTGTATCGCGGTGAAGTCTAAAATCGATATATTCCCCCAGGGCTCCCTTTGAGGCTACCTTGCCAACGTTCTTAACACGTTAAGCCCCGAGCAGCATCCCGAGTTGCTTATCTATTATTAGTCATAGACAAAGCTGAGGCAATTTCACGCACCATCTGCAATTTTGCAACCGAGCTGATGAATCGGCGAACCCGCTGAAAGCAACCCGGAACGGCGAGAAAGGCTAACATAAATCAAAAGTCAACTCTGCAACACGAGCAAGCAAGCACCTGTAGTGTGTGCTACGTATAATATGTACATATGTATATGGTGTATAATAATAAGTAGAGCTGTATTGAATTATTATATAATCTATATGTTTATGTATAACTAGTTTTATGCCGGTTGAAATTTCAACGGGTGCTTTCGGATTGATACATGATTTAAAATAAATATACAATATGAATAGTAATAATTAATCGGAATCATAACTGAAACAGACATTGGGTCTTGGTTATGCCAATTAAATTGTGCAATAAAAAATAATAATAATAAATAAAAGTCGAAATCTGAATCGGAATCGGAAAACATGAAAAGTACGTATTTTTACATCGCGTGACGTAAGCGAAAACGTATGTTTAATTTACAAAACCCAACACCCACAATTATGTATAAACAAACCCCGTTCATTGACCTCGCAAGCTTGAATATTATAAATTACATACATATATATATATAAATATATATATATATATATATTTATATATATATATATATATATATATATATATATATATATATATAAAATTTAGAACACCTCATTTGTCGGCCGTCGTGGTGTATCGGTCGGCGTATACTGCTCTGGCCACGTGGTTATTTTGCAAATATAAATTAATTTCAATTAAAAATATATAGTTTATTGTTTAATATGAAAACAAAAAAAATGGTTCAAAACCTCACTACATAAAATTATTATAATTATGTATTTTGTATGAAAATGAAGAAATTTTCAATTACTGCTTAAAAAAAGGACAATTTCAAAATTGGACGATGTCGTAATAGGTTAGCTCACCAAACTTAGATATACTGTTACATTCGTGGGTGATGTGTATTTTGTTGTTATTAATATTTCCGCTGCCACCAAGCGTTTTTGCGGAACGCTACTCCGTAAATAAAACTCACTTTATTTTATAAGATAATTATTTCTTTAATAGTAGTAAGTATACACGAGATAAGTTTGTATTACACGTTACTAGTTAGTAGTTTACTAGTTAAGTCGTCTAATCGCGAGTCACTAGTTAGACGGTTCAATTGTAAGTCAGTGATTAGTAAGAGACGGTTCGGTTGTAAGTCAGACGGTTCGATCGCAAGTGATAAGTAAGAGACGGCTCGATCGCAAGTGACGTTCCATATGTTTAACATCAGTATATATTTAATAGACGTAACAATTTGGACCAATCATAGTTCGTGATAAAATAGGGGGGAACTCGAGTTAAGTAAAACAATATCTTAAGACTTTAATACTTTGGCCCTTGAGTGTATCGAGAAATGGTTTTCACACAATTAGTTACGCAGCTTTAAAAGGGTTTTTGAGGGAATACGATTCGAGTCGAGTCGTGTGAAAAATGCTGGTAAACTAATTAAAGACAATATTTTTAGTGTTTTCATATGTATCCCTTGAGGGTAGATTTCACGCAATTCGTTGTGCGGATTAAGAGTCGTGAGAATAATGCAGAAAAGCGATAAAGTTAGTTGAAAAACGATATTTTTAGTGTTAACATATGTGTCTTGAATGTATCGAGAAATGGCTGAGTAGATGCACGCAATTTGTTGTGCAGGCTTAAGAAGGGCTTTGATATTTTTGGGGGAAACATAATTCGTCTCGCAGATTGATTTAAAGGTCGTGGGAATAGAATACAGCTAACATAAAACAAATAAAGACTTATGTAGATATAACAATACCTATAAGAGGATATTTGTGCTCGAGAGTTCACGGGTTCGACACCGCCGCAACTCTCGACGAATGAATTTATACAATGTTTAGGCTTTTCATCAATTCATTCATTGTGTTCGGCTAGCGTTAGAACACACACATATATAATATAATATGTATTGTACTTTTTTAATACTCTAAGTGGGCTCTTAAGGTTTTGGAATAGGAACATTTGTGTTTTATGAAAATGGTAGTGATACAGCATTTGTGTCAGAGCACGTAGAGGATGGTTATTATAATATAATATATTAAGCACTCAGAAGACAAAGGTGCTATGTCTTTTATACTAACAATATTTCAAGGAACTTAATGCGAAAACAGCGTTATGACATTGTGTTCTAATATTTTTATATGCTGCTTCATTGTGGTTATATTTCTTTTTTGAGGCCATAAAGTCGACTTCATCACTTTCATCATCTCTTTTTGCATAAAATAAAATATAGCTCGGATAGCAAACAATTTGTAAAAATGTTTTAAATTAGAAAATTATTCAAAATATTAACTTTCCACCGTTTGAATATTTTTCAATTTGAATACGATTTTCAGTAAAGCAAAAATTTTGCCTTGAGTCACTCAAAGCAAAAATTTCCTAACTATTTAATGAATAAAAATTCTTAACTGGATTACGACGTTTTTACTCATGTTATAATGTTTTTTAATTAGTTATGGTTTCCATTTTTTGTGCTGCATGATCTCTTATACAAAATCTCATTCAATTTTTGAAATTTCTATAGAAATTCAGTATGAGGAATTTAATGATGCATTTAAAATATTTATAATCAACAGTCAGGACAAACTCAAACAATTTGTCATATAATATTTGTCATACCCAGCAGTATGGCTCAGTGGTTGCTTTTATGTTTAGCACCAAGAGATGACGGGGTTCGATTCTGGACTAATATTTAATACTGCTGGTTAGACTTGGATATTTGTGACGCCAAGTCAATCGTTTCTTATCAGAGTTTGTCAATTTCATCTGATCATTGTTGAAAAGTTTCCTCAAAATTGGCAAAAAAAATCATCCTACCTGCTGTCACAAATCTTCTGTACTTAATGTATGTACAATTTGTAAAAAATGTCTAAATCCATAGATGTCTCTATGGATTAATGAATTAATTGTTAATTTCAGTGATTCGTGTAATAGAAAATGCTGCAATGTTTGTAATTAATCGTCTAAGAAGGCGCATTGGGGTCTTCCTGTCAAGCCTTCCTGGTATATATCTATGTAAAATAAAAATAAAAGAATTTATTTATATATATATATATTACCATGTGTATTTATAAATATATGTATACATATGTATGTACATACATATATGTATGTGTGTATATATGTGTGTATGTATAAATGTGTATGTTTTTGTGTGTACATGAGTTTTTTTTTGTAATTAATTATCTAGGAAGGCGCATTGGGTTTCTCCTGTTAAGCTTCTTGGTATATACATATGTATCTATGTAAAATTAAATAAAAATAAAAAATTGCTGTTCAATGAAAAAGTTTATCAATTCCTTTCAGAAACCACCCATTAAAATTAACAGGCACAACCCTAGTATAATATATATAAAAACGGATGCAATGTATGTATCTGCATGGGTATGTACGAGGGCCTGGACAAGTATGGAGATTTCAAAAAAAAAATAGAATACCAGGGGTATACGTCGTGCATATGGATCTGGCGTGACGACCGATCGTGTCAAATAAATATGATATAAATACGATACGATACGATACAAATAAATTTAATAAAAAACAAATGAATATTTACTATTAGATTCACCATTTTTAAGCTGTTTATATTACAATTACCCACTAGTTTATAATAATAACGAATCAATAAAAAACCTGTATATATACTGTTGCGTAGGGGTGGGTGGAGGATCCAAGTAAAGGGCCAAAGTCGTTTCACAGCATTTATTGATGATTAAGGAGATACACGCACTGGTAGTGCTCAGTCCAGAATGACATGATATCGCCTACGTACCGCCTTATAAAGAGTAGATCTCTCAGGACGTCTAATCTGTTTACCTATTGTATAGTCACGTATTCGGATATGTATTCCCACGGCATGGGTCAGTTCTGCGAAGGGACTAATAACGGTCATTGTTTAGCCTATATGCACTTAGAGTATGGTACGCTATCGCCTCTAAGTGCAAGCACTTAGTTAAACCGTTAACAGATAATCCTTGAACGGTCACACAGTCTCTGGGATTCTATTCAATACCGTTTGCTGGCAATATTCCCTCCACTCAAATAGTCTCACGAGCATTAATCGCCATCGAAAATTAATTGTTCTATTGGTGTTTTATATTGTTTATATATAGGTAGGTAGGTAGTTTTTCATCGCGTCTATCACTATATTACAGGTCTACTACCGAGAGTTGGCGCGTTCTCATATCAATTAATTTCCAAAATCAGCGGCACAATGCTATAGTCCTTTATATTACGTGCAAACTAAGCAACATTTACTTGTAGAATCAGCGTGGGAAAAATCAATTCTCGTGTAAGATCCGCGCATAATTTTCCACACACGTTTCCCCGCCTGTCTGCTCTCCACGTAACGGGATATGTTCGCCATTATTTCGGCAGTAATCTAAGCAGTGTTCGCCAATTACGGTGAACCTTATTGTTTCGGCAATCGTGCGGTATAGTTCGCCGGCATATCTGGGCTGATCGTAGCCCTCGTAGCTTTTGTCTCCAAGGCGAACTTTGCGCAGAGCTTTCCGGAGATCCTCGATAATGTTTGCCGGGCGAAAGAAACTCGGAGACGACTTTATTAGCGTGGCTCCTTATCTCTGGACCATTACCGGGGTGCGTATGCGGATTCGGGAAATCCGGGCGCTTTCAATTTCAACTAAGGAAATTCTCCTGGCCCATAGGCTGGGATATTACGCTGATTCTTGTGGCGATACACTGAAATTTGACTTAACTTTATGATCAATTCCAAAAAGAATAAGATTACATACAACTGCAGCAATGGTGAACCGAGTAGAAGGTACGAGTATTATGAATGCCACTTAAAAGCAAAAATGGAAATTGATTATATTTATATATGGATGCGGTGCATCCGCTCTAAAGTCACCAGACAAACTGAACGACAGATAAACGGACTGCTGCTTTAAATGCAATTCTCGTCTTCTCGAATGATAGATTGCACATCAGATGACGGCTAACTTTTCGATGTGTATTTCATATCTACATATGAATGTAGATAGGTACAATGTGTTCGAATATATACATAGGTATACGTGTGTAGGTATATATGTATATAAACAAATCTTGTGAAAACTTTTTAATATTATTTATTATTTATTATTATTAATAGTTTTGAACCATTGTAGCATTACAGGAAGAACCTAAAGCACCACAATGGCCTTCATTTGATAAAAATATAAAAAACATGATATAAAAACAAGTAAACTGTAAATAAAGGAAAAAAGCAAAAGCAGAAAACATGGTAAATTAAAATAATAAAAAAAGTAAAAGTAACAAAATATGTATGTACATACACAAACACAGTATAATATTCAATAAAAGTATGGATGTGGCTATTTGCACATACAGTATCGACGAATTATTGGCTATTTGTACATACAGTATCGACGAATTATTGACTATTTGTACATACAGTTTTGACGAATTATTGGCTATTTGTACATATAGTTCATAGTACATAAGAAGATTCTAAGAATTAGGATTTAAGATTAAAAAATTAAAAGATTAGACATGTCGATAAAGGAAAATGGCGAAGTCTGGGAAAATTTCAAAGACGGTAGCAGTAAAAATATTATGGATGCGGTGCATCCGCTCTAAAATCGACAGACAAATTGAACGACGGCTGCTTTAAATGCAATTCTCGTCTTCTCGAATGATAGATTGCACATCAGATGACGGGTAACTTTTCTATGTGTATTTCATATCTACATATGAATGTAGATAGGTACAATGTGTTCGATTATATACATAGGTATACGTGTGTAATATATGTATATAAACAAATCTTGTGAAAACTTTTTAATATGTACATACACAAACACAGTATAATATTCAATAATAGTATGGGTGTGGCTATTTGTACATACAGTATCGACGAATTATTGACTATTTGTACTTACAGTATTGACGAATTATTGGCTATTTGTACATATAGTTCATAGTACATAAGAATTAGGATTTAAGATTAAAAAATTAAAAGATTAGACATGTCGATAAAGGAAAATGGCGAAGTCTGGGAAAATTTCAAAGACGGTAGCAGTAAAAATATTATGGATGCGGTGCATCCGCTCTAAAATCGACAGACAAATTGAACGACGGCTGCTTTAAATGCAATTCTCGTCTTCTCGAATGATAGATTGCACATCAGATGACGAGTAACCTTTCGATGTGCACAGATGCAATTTACTTAAAAGTTTTACGTCAAGCAAGTTTACAATCATGTACTGACATATGTATGCTTTTATAAATATTTAATCTAATTCAATTAACATTCAAGCAATCATCAATAATATTTTGCAAATGTTATTTTACGTATTTCAAATTCAGAAAGCTATGACACTGTTCGACACGAAAAATGGTTCAGAGACGAGATATGACTTTTCTTAGAGATTTCTTTACTTTCTTATAGTCGAAATATGATTTTTCTAAGTGGAATTTTATTTAATTCTCATATAAAGATAATTTAATATATTATCCCTATTAATTCAATTCAGATTCGTGTAAATACGAGTAAATAATAGTACGAGATTTTAGCTCGCAATTTTACCGATTTAAAATTCAGCACACTTCTAATTAACCTTTTTAAAGGAAAAAAAATAATTTGGCTCGAATACTATCACAATAAACATGTTTCAATAGAAAATACTCAATATAAAAAATCACTAACAGTAGGAAAAAATCCCAAGTGAAAATACGTACTTTTGACTTTTGATTTGAACTGGACGACTACTTAGAGAGATTTGAAAGCTGAAAAGTACTATAAATGAAAGATAAAATACCCGACTATAGATTCCAATATTCATTTTGAACAGAAAATTGACAGATTTGGAGACATCGACCGAATGACACCAAGATATAGAAAAATCGCGCAATTTAAAAAACACATACATATATGTAACTCCGAATCTCGATCCAATCAACATTTTTTATTACCAGATTCGTATTTACTGTGTATAGATCTATAAGAAAAGTCATATCTCGTCTCTGAACCAATAAAAAGTCGTCATTTGTCGAACAGTGTAATTCATATACGATACTCCTATTTTTTAGTCTCAACTTTCATAATATTAAATCATGCGATCGATCCTGAAGAGGTTACGACAAAAAATTAAAACGCAATAATTCCAATGGAAAATTTCCAATATCGAATCATTTCCAGCTATTCTTAGCGCGTAAAATTCATATTGAATTTAATTGAAAATTTTGTAGCTCGCTCGGGATTTAAATTTTCATTTAAACCCCTAACGTTCTGACTACTTCCCGGCAATACAATAATCACTATAGAGAGAGGAAAAGACAGATAGGACGAGAGAGACAGAAACATCCCGCAAAAGCACATTAAAGACCGTAATGGTTTTTTAACGGCCGCAATCATTTATTAATGCCAGTCAATTTAACCCGAAATCAATAATCGACCCCCTACGCTGCTCGTCCGTAATTAAAAAGTTGTGAATCAATTATAAACCCTCCCATCCATTTATTCACGCCTACAAAATTAGAAATTTGATTTGATTTTCCAATAACGGTTGTTGCAATTTATCTATTAACGAACATTTCACTACTATCAACACTTTCTCTGTCCCTCTTTGGCAGCTAACGGGTTGAATTTGACATAGCTTAAGTGTGTGCAATCATCTTTATCGGATATCGGATCTCCATAATTCGTAATCCCTTAACGGTTCCGTAATTAATCCCCTTGTACCGATAATACCCCCGATAACCGTGTTAAGCTTGCAAAGGATGACACGTGTGTGTTCCTACTTACATATTCGCTGTCTTTGCATTTGCATTATATGTATATATATTTATTCTAAATGCCCGTTTTTTTTTAGATCCATGATATAATCAACTTCAGGTTATTTTGTATTCACTTTTCTAAGCTAAATCTATTTCGATACAACGGAAATGTATTTCGATACAACGGAAACTATCGGGCAGTCATCACGTTTTGAAATATTCACAAATGCGCAAAATGAACACTGAACTAACACCGGTTGTGCAATTTTAACAATTATCAATGAATTTATTTTTCGAACTATATATATTCTATATTAAAAGTTTCTTATTTTTTTGACGGCTACTTTTTGAACTATACAAAATTTAATTTTATATCTACATATGAATGTAGATAGGTACAATGTGTTCGATTATATACATAGGTATACGTGTGTAGGTATATATGTATATAAACAAATCTTCTGAAAACTTTTTAATATGTACATACACAAACACAGTATAATATTCAATAATAGTATGGATGTGGCTATTTGTACATACAGTATCGACGAATTATTAGCTATTTGTACATACAGTATCGACGAATTATTGACTATTTGTACATACAGTATCGACGAATTATTGGCTATTTGTACATATAGTTCACAGTACATAAGAAGATTATAAGAATTAGGATTTAAGATTAAAAAATTATAAGAAAATTATAAGATATGTCGATAAAGGAAAATGGCAATGTCTGGGAAAATTTCAAAGATTGTAGCAGTAGAAATATTATACATCTCATGTATAAATAGCCACATCCTAATAGTATATGTATATATTACAAAAAATTAAAATATATATATATATATATATATATATATATATATATATATATATATATATATATATATATATATATATATATATATATATATATATATATATATATATATATATATCAGTGGCGGGCGGTGACTTTTCAAACAAGGGATGCTGTCCCTTGTTTGAAAAAAAAAACCGACCAATTTATTTTTTAAAATTTAATTTTATTCTTCGTTCCTTTTTACAAAATTCATCGATAACCGCATCATAGAATTTTTTATTGTTTTTTAAATTTGACATTATTTTCTTTTCGATTGCAATTAAAGCAAGACCAGAGAGTCTTTCTTCACTTTGACTACTTCTGGTGAACGTTTTAATTCTTTTCATAGTCGAAAATGATCGTTCAGCCGATGCGCTCGTGGAAGGTATCGTACAAATTAATTGTATTAAAATAAATACTTGTTCCAAAACGTCTATTAGATCATCTTTCACAATTAATTCCTTTACGTCATTTATAGATTTCAAATGAAAATCTTGCGTTGAGTACATGTAAATTAATTCGCTTTTTAATTTCATAAAATCAAAGTATTTTCCATAAGTTAGGTGGAGTGATTTAAATAGGAAATCTGGAAAATTATTTTCATATTCTTTAAATTTTTTGACGTTAAAAAATTCGAGAAATTTTGAATTTTCGATATCTCGAAATCGATTGGTTGTATTTACTGAAAGAGTTTCTAAAATTTCAGAATAGTGAAGCTTATACGTTGTTTTCACATCTTCTTCACATTCAGCATATTTTCTTTTTCTATTAAAATTTTTAGTTATTACTTTGTTCCACAATGAATCAAAATCGTCTTTTTTGTTATCTAAATATTTTACAAATTTTTTAATTTCACTTACGCAATACGATATGTCAAAGGTTTTTTTTTGTAAAATTTCAAATAAAAAATCTGCCGAATTAAATATTGCAGAAAATAAATGCAAATTGAAATTGAATTCAAACTCTTTTAAATAACGATGAAGGACTTCAGCATTTATGACAGCATCAGTATCCCATTCGTCTTCGTCATTAATTATTTGATTAAATATTTCCATTAATTCTGTTTGATATTCTAATATCATATTTAAAATTTTGCTATTGTAGTTCCATCGTGTAGGGGCAGCAGTGGGAAATCGTTTTTTTATTTGACAATCGAGAAGGGAAATTCTTCTTGAAGACTTACAAAAAAAAGTTGAAAATGACAACATACGGCTGAAAAAACGTTTGCATCCGGATATATGTTTAACAGATTGCGACAAAACTAAATTCAATCTGTGAGCGTAACAATGGACAAATAAAGAATTAGGACAAATATCTCGAATTTTTCGTTGCACTCCATTATGCTCCCCGGACATTACAGCCGCTCCATCGTACGTTTGTGCAATTAATTTGTCCAAACAACCAAATTCTTCCAAGGTCTCACGTATGTGCTGAAAAAGAGCATTAGCTGTTCTATTGGGACTAACATCGACAAATCCAACAAATCTCTCCTGAATTTCATTATTTTCATCTACATATCTAAAAATAGTAGATAGCTGAGCTTTGCGACTGATATCTGTAGATTCGTCCACAATTATGGAAACAAATTTTGATGCACGTATTTCAGTTTTAATCTCATCTAGCAAGACTTTTGATATTGCGGATACCAAGTCATTTTGTATATGGTTCGATAGTCCAGTAAACACCGTAGAGTTATCTAAATGAGTTTTCAATTTTATGTCTGATTCACTCAACAGATACAGCAATTCAATATAATTCCCTCTATTTTCCGATTCCTGGTGCTCAAAATGTCCTCGTAAAGGTTGTTCTTGTTTTGCTAAAAAATAGATCGCGCTTATTAATTTCGACAAAATGTATCTATTTGCAGTAACTTCTTTGTTGTGCATTTCAATATTTGCTTTAAATTGAGCACTTAAAAAATTTTCTATACGAGGTCCCTTTCCAAATTTTTTAAATTGAGCAGCAGAACATATGTGAGCTTGAGAACATTCATGTCTCTTGCGCGATTTACTTAAATTGTTTAGGTCAGAAAATCCAAATTTACTCCAGACATTCACTTCTTGAGAAAATAAAATACATGGCCAACAGAATAATTTCGTTAAGTGAGCACATCCACAAATCCATGAAATTTTTTCGTATGTTTCTGTGTTAAAATACCTTTTAAATGTTTTTGTTTTAGACTGAATATTTAATATTGGTGTGGGTTTGGGGCTCTTAACAATAATCTCCTTTTCATTAAATGGGAGAGAAGCAAATCTTCTTTTCAGCACATTTTCAATTAAACAATTGCAATTATTATTGATCTCGACGACAAGTCCACTCTCATTGTTATTTTCGATATCCATATTAAAGGCAATAATGAAAACTCGTAAGTAGTGGAACAGTAAACTAAAAATAAAGTTAGACGAAACTAATTAAAATGAAAACTTAATTCAAAAGTAAAAAATAACCAACTTACAGTATAAATGATTAACTTCGTCTAAAGAAATGAATCGGCTAGCTTTTTGATAAATAACTTGGGGCGTAGCGTGCGGAAATATCGATCAACAGCGGCTTCCAAGTGAAACTCAATAGATAAGCAAACAGAGAAACCGAATCCACCGTAGAGGTTAAACAAGTGTCAACGCGTCCGCGCGAATATGACAGCCTCATAGTGCGCATGCGCAAATGGGATCGGTCGCGACTCCGAATCCATGACGCGCGCGCACTTCACTCAGCGTCTACTCGCCAGCGTCACTCGCCTGTGGCCGGCCTATGCGAATGCGGCCTATGCGAATCCTTAATAAAAATTATCAAAAGATCCTATATAATGCATCATGTAACAAAAAACACGTGATATGTGAAATATATATCATATACTACATCATAATCACGTACATCACTAAGAATACATCGAAGCGAAATTCAAATATTTATTAAAAATACTCTTGGCTTTTTAAAGTTATAGGGGATGCGCCGCATCCACCGCATCCATGGACCGCACGCCACTGATATATATATATATATATATAAATATATATATATATATATATATATATATATATATATATATATATATATATATATATATTGCTGTCGGTTCCCTCATCACTGAGGATCGTGACTATGATGTGCGGTCAACCAGCTGCCTCCATTCAGTTCTAAATTCGGCCAGGCGAAGACTTGCTACCGTGGAAGCGCCCGTCGCTGCAGATACTTGGTCAGTCCAGCGTGCGGGGGATCTGCCTCTGGCTCTTCTGCCTTCGACGCTACCAACCACAACCAACCGCTCCAGGCTCTCCTCACCTCTTCGTGCAATGTGGCCGAAGAACTGCAATATACGTTTCAGGCATATTGTTGACAATCTATCCTTGATTTTCAATTCTTCAAGAATAGACACATTCGTGCGTTTGTCGGTCCAAGGCACGCGCAGTAGCCGTCTCCAGGACCACATCTCGAAGGCATCGATTCTCCGTCTATCCGCCGCCTTCATGGTCCACGTCTCGACACCATAAAGGCAGACAGAAAAAACGAGACTCTTCACGAGACGGATTTTGACAGCAGTTGTAATGGCTCTATTCTTCCAAATCTTCGTTAGTTGTGACATTGCCGATTTTGCTAATGTAATCCGGCGCCGTATTTCCAATTCGCTGCCGCCGTTGTTAGATATGAGTGACCCCAGATAGACAAAATTATCAACCACATCTATACCGTTTAAAGCTGATTTGTTGTTTTGCAGCTGTTGGTGACGGTCAATTATCATAATTTTTGTTTTGGGGCGGTTTATCTGGAGGCCAAGCACATTACTCTCTGTCTCAACACGACGGATCAGTTCGGCCATTTCTTCATGATTATTAGCTATGAGCGTTGTGTCATCCGCATACCGAAGATTGGATAGTTTTTTTCCACCAATGGACACTCCACCCTTCCAACCATCCAGTGCTCTACGCATTATATACTCTCCATATATATTAAATAGGTCTGGAGATAATATACACCCTTGCCTTACTCCACGTTGTACTCGAAAATTTGTCGAGTTTAGCGAATTGATTCGAACTACTGCATTGTTATCATTATACAAGTTATGTATTATTTTTATAAGATGCATGGGGACTCCCATGTCCAGTAGAACTTTCCACAGATAGTCCCAGTTCACAAAGTCAAAAGCTTTTTTATAGTCTATAAAACAAAGAACGGCTGGAGTTTGAAACTCCCGACATTTTTCAATGAGTTGACGTATATTCAGTATTTGTTCCCTCGTCCCTTTGCCTTTTACAAACCCTGCTTGTTCGTTCGGTATTTGCCATCCAAGGTAACTGCTCAAACGATCTTTAATTATATACAGCAATACTTTACTAGAGTGCGATATTAAGGCTAAGGTCCTGTAATTCTCGCATTTTTTTGTAGATCCTTTCTTGTGTAAGGGAATGAATATTGAATTGACCCAATCTTTCGGCCATACTCCGTTTACCCAGATCTTGTTGCACATATTACATAGCGCCTTTATCGCAGTTTCACCAAGCTCTTTCAGAAGTTCAGCTTGTATACCATCGCTGCCAGGAGACTTTTTACATTTCAGTTTCTTTATGGCATTTACAACTTCAGATGTCAAGATGTCAGGCTCCCTGACATCATCAATTAGGGAAACAATTGAGGTCGACGAACTACCACTGTACAATTCCGAACAGTATTCTTTCCATCGGTTGAGTATCACATCAATATCTGTAAGCGTGTTTCAAAATTGATCATCTATTGTCCAAGTTTTGGGTGAAAATTTTTGAGTGACGATTTTTACTTTGTGAAAAATATCCCTTGCCTGATTCTTTAATGCGTGTTTTTCTATCTCCTCACATATGTCATTTATATATTTAGCTTTATCCCGCCTACAACTCCTTTGAATATCTTTATGTAATATTGCATACCTTTCAAGATATTCTGTCGATGTTATGCCAGTTTGTTTAAGTCTTTTACGTTATTTTATCTTAACCCAAGTTGAATCAGAGATAAAAGACTTACGATGTTCATTTTGCGGTGTTTGATGTTTTCTGGCATACCGAATTATGAGATCTTTAAAAATTTTCCAAGACTCTTCTACATCTACATTAGGATTTATTTGGAATTCTGCATCTTTTTCTCTGATTACATTGCCAAAATTAATTACATCATCATTGGTGAGTTTAATTGCTTTATTTTGATGTCTTTTAATCATTTTCAATTTCAGTCGAAATTTAGCAACAAGCAAGTTATGGTCCGATCCGCAATCTGCACCTGGATATGTTTTGACGTTATGTATCGATGATTTCCATCTAGAATTTATTAATACATAATCGATTTGGTTGCGGTGACGATCCCCAGGAGATATCCAAGTGTACAATCGCCTAGGATGATGTTGAAACCAAGTATTCATAATGGACATTTTATTTTCAATGCAGAAACTTATAAGTTTCTCTCCTCTCTCATTTTGAATACCCAATCCATATTTACCTACTATGTTATCAATGTTGCTATTATTACCGACTTTGGCATTAAAATCACCAAGAATGATGGTCATTTCTTTGTTTGAGATATTTGACAATGTATCGAGTAGTGAAGCATAGAACGCATTTATTATAATATCTTCGGCATCTGCAGTAGGAGCATATATTTGAAGGATGTTTAGTTTATACGGATGCGTGTTGAGTTTTAAGTGTATAAGTCTGTCGCTTATGGGGTTGTAGCCAATTAGTGCACTGGTTAATTTAGATGCTAAGATCACCGCGACACCGCTATGTGACGAATCTTGGTTACCAGAAAAATATATCGTATTTCCATTTGAAGTTTTATAATGGCCGTTGTTCTTCCAGTGCGTTTCCGAGATTCCGAGTATATCTAGCCCATGACTGTACATCTCTTTCTCAACAACCAGTGTTTTCCCAGGATTCAGGAGTCCTCTAACGTTCCAAGTACCTATTTTGGATTTGTTCCGTAAAGTTTCTCCAGTCGCATATTTTCCACATGATGCCTGGTGAGTCACATGCATGTGGCCAGTAGCCAATTTCACACCGTGAGACCTGGAACCTCGAAGGCGCCGGGTGTCAGCCGGAGAGTCAGACTTCTTCACACTTTTATTTTTGTACATCATAGTTATCTTGGGAGAATACTGCAGTGGATTCCCACTTCCTTCTACAGCGCAGTAAATGTTTTGACATCTTATACTGGCAGAGCTGCTGCCCACTACCAGGGATTTATTATAGAGTTTCCTTCTCTGTCAAAGATGATACGGTACCTTTGAAAACCGGGTTGTGCTTTTGTTAAGCGGCGGCACTTACTCGCCGCTGACCTGAGACCGTCATAGTGTTGTGTGACATTTTATAGAGTGAAACTTACCACGGATTCACTCATCACCACTCTTATCTCAGCGCTCCTTGTCCAGGACCACCATGTCGCCATGGCAGTTGACTACAAGAGTCGTTCCCCTATCTGCAACTTGGGGACCTGAGCGGTTGCATGGAGCTCTGCTCTGAGCTTAATAATTACTCTGTGCGGACGGACGTGTGTTTCCATTTATGATATATTTACATATATTGACAGTTTATTCACAATCATAATATTTATTAAATTAGTACCAAACATTAACGTTAACGTTGAGTACAAGTATCCAATATCAAATATTAAATTATCAAAACTAAATATTAAATAATTCAACACTCAATATTAAATAATCAATTATGAAATAATTCAACACTTAACATTAAATAATCAATTATGAAATAATTCAACATTAAATATCAAACCATTCACTCAATATTAAATATGAAATAATTCAACGTTAAATATTATCAATACTATCATTAATAAATCAATCGACGTTAATAGTAAATTATTATCAAAAGAAATGTGATCGAAATTATGTGGGTAATTATGTAAATATGAAAATATTATAAATTTAAATTCCATTTAAAAAATATGAAATCAAGCATAGGTAATGATTCTGAATATGTACTAACTTGCGAGGCGCCAGAAGAGCTACATACTCATCCCAGCACCTCCTCTTTAGCTCCAATTTGACACAAAATTCTACATACTTATCGGGAACAACACACAAAAACACGTCCGCACCGAGCTCGCTCAACCCGCGAATATATATATATATATATATATATATATATATATATATATATATATATATATATATATATATATATATATATATATATATATATATATATATATATATATATATATATATATATATATTATTATTTTATTTTCAAAATCCTCTACTGAAATTAATAGATTGTAATAGATCGTTATATACCAAAAAATGTACATTAGTTAAAGCCCAATATATCACATAATATATCAATGGATTTTGCGTGATCCCCAGGAATATTATAAGCATATAAAGAATTTATCTACATTCATAAATATAGCTGGCGTTTCCTAAACCAATATTATTATTCAATGATGGCCACTATCCTATTGTTTATACATAAATTTTGGCCTAGCAACGTGTTATTATACACTGAAACAACGCCCGGCAAATCTTCCAGCAATAATTATTAATTTATATAATCATATATCATATGTACATAGATATATCATAATTAAATTAAAAATCAATCATTTTATGTTTATCAATTTTATATTGAAAAGAGTCAACGATTTTGATTTAATTCGATTGTACTACTATAATATATGCGGGTTTAAAAAAATTTTTTTTTTTACCTAGATACATATATACCAGGAAGGCTTGACAGGAAGACCCCAATGCGCCTTCCTGGACAAATAATTACAAATAATGCAGAATTTTATTTTTACATACATCGCTGTATTTCCAGAAGCTGAAGAACATGAAATAACAATTAATTAATTAATTAATTACATAATTAATCCATTGAGACATCTATGGATTTAGATTTTGTACATAATTTTTACAAATTATACATACAATAAATACAGCAGATTTGCGACGGCAGGAAAGATGATCTTTTGCCAATGTTGAGGAACAATGATCTGATAAAATTGGCAAACTCTGATAAGAAACGATCGATTTGGAGTCACAAATACCCCCAAATCTAACGAGCAGTTGGCGGATCGAACCCACTGATCACTTGGTGCTTAACCTTTGAGCCATACTGCTGGCCGCTATATGCTAACCACTAGTCCACGCTGCGGGTTAATATCAACCATTGACATTTGACAACTGGTATCATTTAGATATCCTGGATTTTATTACCTGCGATCAGAGTGCAGAATGCCAGCACGAATCAATCAATCATGCATTCAGGAAAGATGATCTTTTGCCAATTTTGAGTGAACCGTTTCAACAATGATCAGATAAAATTGGAAAACTCTGATAAGAAACGATCGATTTGGAGTCACAAATACCCCCAAATCTAACCAGCAGTATGGCGGATCGAACCCACTGATCACTTGGTGCTAAACATACACGCTACCATTGAGCCATACTGCTGGCTGTTTTCATACATTTTTTTTTTTTTATTGTTACAAATCAATATACACTCGTCATTACAGATTTGCTCCAATGCGACGGGTGTACGTTAACGAAATACAGAATACATAAACAATCAGAAATACAGTAATACATATACAATAAGAATATATAGCATATAACAATTAATCAAAAATAATAATCATAGAGACATCTATGGATTATTTTTAGATTTTTTTTGTGTACAATTTTTATACATATAATAAATACGAAATTATAGAGATGTTTATAGAGATATCTATAGATTTCAGATTACTGTGTATAATTATTACATACACAGGCAGATTTTGTGACAACAGGATTAGATCTAATACCAATTTTCAGGAACCGTTTCAGCAATGATCAGATAAAATTGGAAAACTCTGATAGAGAAACGATCGATTTGGAGTCACAAAACCCCCAAATCTAACCAGCAGATGGCGAGGACTATATGTATCCAATTAAGCTTCAATATACATATGTATATGTATCCAATTAAGCTTTAACCTGCTTTAAAGCCTTCTAAATTAAAAAGGGTGAACTTAATTTGA
Organism: Arctopsyche grandis; assembly: GCF_051622035.1. Classification (NCBI taxonomy): domain Eukaryota; kingdom Metazoa; phylum Arthropoda; class Insecta; order Trichoptera; family Hydropsychidae; genus Arctopsyche; species Arctopsyche grandis. The sequence continues at coordinate 4,142,964 of NC_135357.1, read as the reverse complement.
ATGACGAAATCGTTCGGCGACGAGATCAAACCGCGTTTCAAGTTTGGCCGCAAAATTTGATTAGTATGGGGAAAATTACGCGAAAAATCATCGAAGCGCATTTAATTACGGACGACAGGAAAACCGGACGTATTTTCAAATATCGGATCGGGAGGTGGGTGGACGGGTCAATCAACGTAATTGTGTTTTCTTTCAATTAGGAAAAGCTCGGGCAATTTCGCGTTAAGCGAATTAACGCCGGTTAACGAGAGAGACTCGTTCGCGTGCCGATTAACCGGATTATCCGGCGGCCGGTGCGTCGGTCCGACTCCATATTATGTTTGTCGTTTCGGTTTTCCGGAAACCTCCGAGATTTATTCGCGCTCTAATTCGAAAGCCGCCGCAGGATTAAGCTCGAAACGAGACCAGCTTAATTTATTTGACGACGCAAACAAGGCGGGATCGAGTTAAAAATTAAGACGTTGACGCAGTCGGTTAATATTTGCCGAGAGACACTAACATATGTATTCAAGTTTGGCCGTACTTATAAACCCCCCTATATATTTATATGACATTTCTTTTAACAATAAAATAAAAATCCTTTCTTTTAACAATCTTTCTGTCAGGCGACGACATACTGATGCTATATTCTTCTTTAAGCTCATAAATGGTTTCCTTGATTGTTCTGATTTACTGAATAAAGCTAATTTCAGAATCCCAATTCGGTACTCTAGACGCGTTGCACTCTTTTCACTTGATCCTTTCAATACTAATTCCCAAAAATATTTTTATCTGCAGCGCGTTTATCGTATGTTTAACGGAGAGCTGAATGAGGTTGATCTATTTGGTATTTCCCTACATCAATTCAGGTCTAACATCAAGAGAATCTTGACCGATTGATTCATTTCTTCTCCTATTCTATTTTTCCAATATTTTCATACTTTAGTTTAGTTATGTAATGTGCTATTTAATCATATTATAGCTTTCATTCTTTTCCTTTTCATTTGTTTATTTTGTATTTACCTTTTTCATTTGTTTTATATTTGTAAATTTCAATTTCTTCTTATATTCTATTTTATAACCTTTTCCAAATATTTTAATACTATAGTTTAATTATGCAACGTTCTACATATTTTGTCATGCCTTTATTATTTACTTTTTAATTTGTTTTCCTTATATTTATCTTTTTCATTTTTGTAAAAATCTATTATTGGACTCGGATGTTACATATATTATTTATTAACTATTTGTTTTTTTATACATATCTATGTACATCCTATCTGTTGATTTTTCAATTAATAAAATAAAATAAAATAAATAAAAATATCATCATCAGTACTTTATATCATGGCTCATATACCACTACCACCTTAACGTTAAATATTTAAAAAAAAAAATACCATTTAGGGGTGTTAATGGATACCTCTGTGGGAGATGAAGTAATTATATATCTAAGTTTAATAAAATGCCATGTTTGGAATTATATTATATTATGTTAGGGTTATTAATTAAAGGTTTCGGAAACAAATTGATACATGATTTAAAATAAAGTTACAATACGTATAGTAATAACACTGTTCGACAAATGACGACTTTTTTTTGGTTCAGAGAAGAGATATGACTTTTCTTATAGATATATGCCCAGTGAACACGAATCTGATAATAAAAAATGTTGATTGGCTCGAGATTCGGAGATATGTGTGTTTTTAAATCGCGCGATTTTACTATATCTTGGTGTTGTTAGGTCGATGTCTCAAAATATGTCAATTTTCTGTTCAAAATGAATATTGGAATCTATATTCGGGTATTTTATCTTTCATTTATAGTACTTTTCAGCTTTCAAATCTCTCTAAGTAGTCATCCAGTTCAAATCAAAAGTCAAAAGTACGTATTTTCACTTGGGATTTTTTCCTACTGTTAGTGATATTTTATATTGAGTATTTTCTATTGAAACATGTTTATTGGGATAGTATTCGAGCCAAATTATTTTTTTTTCCTTTAAAAAGGTTAATTAGAAGTGTGCTGAATTTTAAATCGGTAAAATTGCGAGCTAAAATCTCGTACTATTATTTACTCGTATTTACACGAATCTGAATTGAATTAATAGGGATAATATATTAAATTGTCTTTATATGAGAATTAAATAAAATTCCACTTAGAAAAATCATATTTCGACTATAAAAAAGTAAAGAAATCTCTAAGAAAAGTCATATCTCGTCTCTGAACCATTTTTCGTGTCGAACAGTGTCATAGCTTTCTGAAATTGAAATACGTAAAATAACATTTGCAAAATATTATTGATGATTGCTTGAATGTTAATTGAATTAGATTAAATATTTATAAAAGCATAAATATGTCAGTACATGATTGAAAACTTGCTTGACGTACTTAATAGTTGATTCAGTAGTGAGCAAATCATCTATTATACAAATGAAAAAAGTGTGAAGTTGAGCGGGGGTCACAAGAATGCGCATTTAATATATAATATATTAAATTATCTATATATGAGAAATAAATAAGATTGCACTTAGAAAAATCATATTTCGACTATTCTTGTGGATTAATAACAAAAATTCTATTGATAACTGGCTTACCTCGATAAAATACATACATGAGAATTCACTGCTCCAAAATTGTCAATTTATAATGAGATGCTCAAAATATCAATTGATTTAACTTAAAAGTAAAAAAAGGACTGACAAACATATTGATTGAATACAAATAAAAAGAAAATACCAAATTCAATATAACATTAACGAGGGCGTGCACAAAAGGCTAGCCGATAACCGGGTTTATATCGCCTCTGAAATATTTATTGCAATATTTTCACCGTCGATACCTACATTTTCGCCTACTTCCGTCCGCTCACTTCCGGTTTGTGTGTGTGTGTGTTCTCGGCTTTTTGTGTAAAACGGCCACGTCCGACAGCCTCTCGGCTATCAGGAAAAGCTTTCAAGTGGCAACACTCCCCTGGCATGGCCTGAGGGGTAAAGTGTTCATGGTGTGCCATAAATGGCACGCCGCGTTTACCGGCCTCACAGTCAACAATTTGCATACTGGGGACCCCGCAAACTGTCGAGGGCCATTCACGTGCAAACGACCAAATGACACACACATGTGGGCTTGAAAATAATTCAAAAGGCTCGACTGATGTCAATCGAAAACATTACCAAATTAAAATGCACACTCGTGTCGATTTTTATTACTATTGCCACTATACACTAAGACTGCATAGTGTTTTATCTCACGTTTTATACGTCATACGATTGTGTGGAATCCGCATGAAGGAATTCCTCTCTGATGATCGAAAAATTGCAACAAGTATTTCATCGTTTCCTTTATAGGAAAGAGTTTGGTTACCCATATCTCTACCCTACTCCTTTTCTTTTGGGCATGCATGGGTATAATTCCATTGAACTTCGCAGAAACTTCTCATTAATTCGTTTCGTTCTCCAGCTACTACGTGATAATACGTCATGTCCGTTATTGCTCAAACAGTTAGGACCTTATGTCCCTAATAATTATGTACGTGGTAGACAGCAACATTTGATGGTTGAACCTCCTACACGACACTTTATTTATTTATTTGGAAAATTTACAGTTTATTAAGTTACATAGATTGATAGTAAAAAAATATAATTATGTTAAGTAAGCCATTAATAATTTTCACATATAGGTAAAAAAAAGAAAAGCTCAAACATTTAAAATAGGAAACAAAAATAATAATAGAGTAAGATAGTTAAAGAAAACAAAAAGAAAAAAAAATAGAAATAACAGTATAATAAAAATATCAAAATAATAAGAATAATAATATGATAAAAATTATGAAATAATAAAAAAAATATAATATATAACAAAAAACAAAAAGACAAAATAAATACATCAAAATAAAAATTCATAATCACAATCGTAAATTTTCAATAAAATTAATCATCGAAAAACAAATTTGCAATAATTACTCTAGCTTGTATAGCATTAATATTAAATAAGTCAAACATAGAAATTGTTAAAATTAGTGTGTTGATTATCGGATGGCTTCTATTCCAAGAACTGCCCAACTTCTCAATGAAATTGTTGAATGTGATATTTTCTACCTCAGTGAGTGAAGGTTATCGGAGGTTATTTAAACCTATTTGTATGGTAGTCTGCGCTCATCATTTATTTTGCCATCAGTTAGGCTTAGTGGTAGCGTATATATTTAGCACCACCGAGGTCAAAGGTTCGAGTCCTCGCCACTGCTGGTTAGATTTCGGGGTTTTGTGACTCCAAATCGATCGTTTCTCTATCAGAGTTTGCCAATTTTATCTCATCATTGCTGAAACGGTTCCTGAAAATTGGTATTAGATCTAATCCTGTTGTCACAAAATCTGCCTGTGTATAATTTGTAATAATAATACACAGTAATCTGAAATCTATAGATATCTCTATAGACATCTCTATAATTTCGTATTTATTATATGTATAAAAATTGTATACAAAAAAAAATCTAAAAATAATCCATAGATGTCTCTATGATTATTATTTCTGATTAATTGTTATATGCTTTATATTCTGATTGTATATGTATGTATTACTGTATTTCTGATTGTTTATGTATTCTGTATTTCGTTAACGTACACCTGTCGCATTGGAGCAAATCTGTAATGGCGAGTATATATTGATTTGTAACAATAAAATAAAATAAATAAATAAATTTTCATAATTAAATGTGATGTATGAGTGGAATTTTGATGTTCTCTCTTCCATTTGGGCCTCGCAGGGATGTTTTATCTTTGCGGCTGGTTCTTATATATTGGTGCTGGTCATAAATACAAGACATTCCCTACTTTGAATTTTTACTTTATCTGCTATTATTATAATGCTTTTGTTTTTTATGAGTATGTAAAAATGTATTTTTATTTTTCTCATTCATATCTTCGTATGCGTCGCACCTCCCGTCCGCACAGTACTTTATCAGATGGCTTCTATTTAGGGCTTCCAAGCCGGTTTAAACCGAAACCGAAAAGCCGGCTTTTTGTCCATTTATCAAAAAACCGAAAACCGGCTTTTTGGCTTGATCAACCAGCTTTTTAAGGTTTTCTTTAATTAATGTTTTTTTCCTCAAAATTAACAATTATGAATTTCAAATTGTGTATAAACTCTCTTAGGTAATAGGCGTATATTTCTTTGAACAAAAAAAAGGTACATACTTTCTTTCTTGAGCGGTTTCTTTGAGATTTAGTAATGGACGAAGACCAAAAAATAGTATTGAAAGTATGTAGTTTCAATGACCTACCCAACTTCAGGTATAAAAAACGTTACTATCGCAAATCCTTGTACATACTTGTTAACAACAAAACAGTAATCGTAAACTCAAATGATTTATGGCAAAATGCATAGGAATTTCCGAAATATAATTGATTTTTCTTCGAATGAATTGGAAGGCCACATACCTACTTTTATTGTGGATTTAAAATGAATTTGTTTCCGACATTTGCAACGGTTTGTTTTTGGATTTTTAAGCTAAAACAGATGCGTAAAAACAGCTTCGAAATGTCTTTATCTTTGATATCTCTTTATCTATATCTTTGAATATGTATTCACGATTCCACAATTATAGTTTTTTTGCGAGGTTACACATTATTTTTTTAATAATATATTCTTGATAGTAGCTTATTTAAATCATTTAATTATTTGTGCGTATTTAGGATCTGCCTCAATAATAATAAAAATATATAATAAGATCAATAATAAAAACCTCGTAAAAAAAAGTACAAAGATTGAAAAAATCGTTTTTTGTTCGTTGACTTACATATATATTTGATATTTTACGTTATCTGCTATTATTAAATGCTATTGTTTTTTATGATTATGTATAAATGTATTTTTGTCTGTGTATATACATATGTATATATTTATTTTTCTTTCTCTATTTTTTCTTTTTATAAGACATTCCCTTCTTTGTTTTTTATAATTTGTAATTGTTATTATCCGCTATTTTATAGCTTATTATTTTTTATGATTATGTTAAATGTGTTGTTTGTGTATATATACATACATATATATGTTTTGTTTTTGTCATGTCTAATTTCTATAGTCATTATTTCGTTTCTTTTCTTTTCTATTATATTTTTGACCATTGTGGCGCATTAGGAATTCCTGTAGTGCTCCAATGGTCCAAAATTTAAATAAAATTACATACATATATACACAGTTAACGAATTTATAATTCAAATTCAACAGAAGGAATTTAAACAATGTTCTTTCTTATTGCCGAAACTCAAGAAGAAAATCAATCAAAATTAATGTGAAAACTTTTCAGCAAATTGAAAAAGGTTCTTCGCCGATGAATCATTGAATAATCTATACATTTTATACCCTTCAAAGAAAATCACTTGTAGCAGCGAATAAATCTTTTAATTTACACAAGGGATCAAAGGATAAGCCGAAACACACATGCATATTAAATATAACCACACACATATAACATGCAACGAAACAATTATTACAACGCAAAAATGCACAGAGCTTACATATTACGCATTATAATATAAATACGTACAAAGTACGAAAGCTTTTGACAAGCCATTCATAAATAATTGATATTACGTAGAAGCTTTTGTTACAAAGCAGCTTTCCCTCACTCAACACAAGTATACTATGTTCATATAATATGTACTTCACGAACGAACATATTATACTGAGACCCGTAAGACAATAAGAGTTCTAAATTAACAATTTCCCTCTCGTAACCCATGTACAGAAGTACCTTCAACAAAAAAAAAACACGTTCTTCGTTATAATTAAACCATGCCATGCCATTGATTGTACAAACACTGTACAACTGAAAGCAACAACATATGTACATATATGCGTATGGTTACACAGATTACCTTAACACAATCTGCTTTAGATCGTCGACTTTAGATCACTCTTTAATTAATATTATATATTAGATGTATTATGAGCATTTATAAGAATTGTAAATAGGTTTTTGAGCTCTTTTTCCTATTATGCTGTACATTAACATTAGAATTATATAATACTATGATTACAAACAAAATTAAATTAAAATTTGTAAAATAGAAAATTATTAGTAGATCAGTAGCTATTAAAATAGATATAAGTTGTATTGTGAACATAATTTAGTAATAATAAAAAGCATTTAAAAATCAAAATCAATGCGTATGGTAAAAAAATACATAGATATAGAAAAATTTGTACACATCACGTCATCTCAAATCATCATGTTATGAATGTTTAGATTGAACTTTACAAAATAATTACGTACTGTCAAAGCTACGCATAAATTAGAATCCCTAATTTACAATTCCAAATTAGGGATTCTAATTTACCATCAAATTTCATAAGCCGGTAAACGGTAAGTGATTTTGTACTGTATTTTAGCGGTAAATGAAAATAAATCGTGGATTAGATAACTGTATGTCGGTACTTTTCCTAAAAACGTTAACCCAGATTGAATCGTAAATAATAAAAAAATAATCACGGGTGAATAATGTCATATAAATACATTTAAGTAAATTCTTAATAGTAAATGAATTTTTTTATTATTTTTTTTTAACTTATCACATTTATTTATTTAAAGTTTGTACTATTTGAAAGTTTCTATCATAATTCAAATAACCGTTTATAGGTTTTTGAGCTATTTTTGCTATTATGCTGTACATTAACATTAGAATAATATAATACTATGAATCTATAAAAAATAAGACATCTAATATTACGTTATTTTTGTAGTAACACTATTTAAAAGTATTTTTCATTTCCTTAGTGACTAAGCAAGGGCATTTTTTTAACAAGCAAAACCTATAGTTATAAATAATATATATTAAGTGTAATAATATTATACTTTATGCATTAAGAATTGTAAATAGATTTTTGAGCTCTTTTTCCTATTATGCTATACATTAAAATTAGAATAATATAATACTATGATTACTCACAAAATTAAATTGAAATATTTAAATACAAAATGATCAGTAGATTATAATTGAACATAATATCGTAATAATAAAAAGCATTTAAAAATCAAAAATCAAATAACCGTTTGATCTCATTTATAGCGATTAGGTTGTTCTGTGTTTCCAGTGAATTTATCAATTTGAAATAGCCACATTTACTACTGAAAATAAACCAAATCCAGAAAACCTAATCAACAATACGCCATTTGCATCGTTTTTTTATTCAAAAATTTATTTTAATATTCCAAATTTACATCCCTAAATTTAAATGCAATTATTTTCAAATTCTGAGCTCATATTAAATCCGACTTAAAGATACTTGTCTATACAGTGGCTTTGATTTTTAAAACCTCTCCCCCCCCCCCTCCCATTCTACAAATATTCTACAGTTATGTATAACTGTAAAAAATATTAATAACGACCATATATATCGATTGATTAAATTTTATAACACAGAATTTCAGTTCGTATATTAGTATGTTATTGAGTATATCTACATATGTACATATCTATGGGGCAGGTTTTCCATTAATTGTGATTTTTAATCACATTTCGTACATATTTAAGCATATATGTATGTATATATAATTACATACACGTAGAGATTGGTACGAGTTCAGGTCATGTTTATGGTAAACCGATGGTAAATACGAGGTAATGGATACAACTAGTGTGCTTGTGTGTGTTTGTATGTATGTATATACTACAATATTCAAATTACGTATGTGTAGATGTAGGTTCGTATGTATGTAAATAATTTAATTGTAATGTATGTACGTATTTGTATGGATGTAGATTGTGAACGTGCAAAATCAGTGGCGTCCTCGGGCAGAATTTGAAATATCGTCCTTACTTTCCCTTATCGGCTTTTCGAAATACTGTATAAAATACAAATTATTATCAGAATATTTCAATGGAAACCATATTATTTTTATTTTTTATGTTCACAGTAAAACATGCCAAATACGTTGCTGACGAGGACTTGCGGTTATTAAAAAAACACAAATTGACAGTTTCCTATAAAATTTTTTCAATTTTTCCAGCATAATTCCTGAGATGAATCCAATAATTCAGAATCCTCCGCTCAATTTCTCGGAAATTCGGGCTATTAGCATCTCTAATTTGTTGAATCTTATGAAAAAAATATACCCACATAATGAATTTCTCACAAATTTGCCGTATATAAAAAAATTATTGTTTGTCCGTATATGTACATTGTATGTATGTCCCTATTTGTATTCTATTGTATTTTTGAATAGGAGTAGGTTTGAAATGATAGGCCAAAATCGCTTCACAGCATTTATTGAATGATTCGGGAGATTTACCGTGTGTAATCTGATCTACCGTGTGTACCTCCATATAAAGGACAAGTTGCACAGCATAGCTTCCCCGATCCATTAATGTGTCTATTGTCCAGGCACGTAAAGGCCTACCCTGGCCACTCAGGTTAGACCTCTACGTGCCCTACCATTAATGAGTCTATGTATTGTTTACGCACGCACTCGCCCAGGTCTGTGAGAACTCCAGCGTATTTTTTGTTCGGGCCCTTACTGAATTAGCCTAATCCAAGGTCTCTATTGTTCACCCACGAATGCACTTAAACAGTGGATACTTTTTTTTTAATTCCCACGTTACAATATTCTGTGTACTGTTATGTTTGAAAACAAATTTAGTAGTTAGGTACGAAAATTAATCTAACCGTATGTGTCGCCTTGGGATAATTTCTGTAATGGCACATATTATATAAATACGGATGTAAAAAATAAATAAAATTAGCTTCGAGATAAAATTAACAGGTGTGTCTGGTCAGATATATCATCCTAAAACTTTGGGTGTTCTTATTACCTATTTTCGAAAAAATGTTTATTTATTGATACTTTTTTTTTATTTATAAAAAATACATTCCAAAATCCTATTTTATTATGTATATAACAGACTTTGATTTTAACATATACCCTCTCACCCGCATTAGTCCGTTAATTCAAGGTTTTATTGTATTTATTTAAAAAAAAAAACATAATTAAATTTTAAAAAATTCGGACTTTATCTATGTTTTTGAGGAATATAAGGACAGAAAACAAAATTCAGTATTAAACCGTGCAGACACATTTAAACATACCGGCAGCATTATGAAATACTAATACCTACGACAGCATTTTCGATACAAATTGAGCGCAAATGTATGGAAACTTGCACAAGACAAAAGTTCAACTTACGATTTTCGGATTTTGTTCAATTTTTTTTTATTACTTAAAATCACTATGAGTATTGTTACGTACGCCGCGGATTGAGCGAATTGCACTTAGACCAACGGATATCTGTTATCGGATTAACTAAATGCATGCACTTACTTCCAAAGATTATATCTGGACTCTAAGTGCATTTAGGCTAAACAATGACCGTTATTAGTTATTTCTCAGAATCGGTACGGGGAAACCCAATGTCGTAGAAACACATATCCGAATACGTGACTATACAACAGGTAAACAGATTAGGCGTCATGAGAGATCTACCCTTTATAAGGCGGTACGTAGGCGATATCATGTTATTCTGGACTTAGCAGTGACACTGCGTGTATCTCCTGAATCATCAATAAATGCCGTGATACGACTGTTGGCCTTTTACTTAGATCCTCCACCCACCCTTACGCAACAGTATTATACACAATAAATATCAAGAAGATTAAAATAATTTAAAAGGTCAAAATAAAATAATGAAATATTATTTTAAAAAAAATACTACTTCTGGTTTACGAATTCTGACCTTATCAACCTTATCAACTCTAAGTTAGTACATAAATAATACAAATATAAAATTTCAGCTTGATACGTTCAGGGGTGTGGACAGAATAGTGGGCACAACATTTTTGACCTTTCTAAGAGAGACCTACATTTTTGACCTTTCTAAAAAAGGGGACACCTACATATGTATAAGGGGAGGTACCATTTCCGGTCAACTTAAAAATTTGAAAAAAAAATACTTAGTATCGATAGCAATTTCAGTAACCGATACTAAGTTTCAGTTCGATAGAACTAACGGTGTTCAAAAAATCTCGGAAATATTAATCCACACACACACACACACACATTTTTTCTAGATCATGAAAACGTGATCAGTGATCGATTCTGAGTTCGAATCAATCAAAATCTTGAGTTCGAATTTTCACATTATTACAAAACTTCATCTATTGTTACTACGTACATAGATAAAGTAAAAATACCATTATTGACAATCGAAAATTAAAGGTCACAATTAAATTTTAGACTTTAATCCAAATAAGATATAGTTTTTCGCCTCTGGATGTTGACCCGATTGCTTCACTGTGCTATGTAAAGTTGCCCCCACGCGACTTCACTGTGTACGATTGTATTGATTCGTAATTTGATTCGTTTCGTGTGTTTGTAAAATGTTTGTTTACCTGAAAAATTCCATGTATATGTATGTATATGCAAGATTTAATATAATAAACTTGTATATTTTAAATGCGTGGTCCATGGCACACTTTGAAAGGTTTCAAAAGACGTAAAAAATAAAACTCCCATCAAATTTATAATTAAAAAATAATTGAATTGATTGGAAAGTATTATGTTTCAAGTGCTTCGGTGAATTTCAGCGAGTTTTTCGGATCGATCGTGCTGTTTTCGACGGGTCTTTGTTCTCTATTTCACAGGCGCAAACAAATTCAATATCACTCCAACTACGCGGAAAATTCAAGAGTGCATTTTTAGCATTTGACTTGAGCGTTTATTTATTTATTTCTGAAATCGAACCATTATTTTTCCACAAAGGGTTTCGCGTTTGTTTGCCAGTCGAAAATCCCCGAAAGATAAACAATGCTCCAATTTGGCATCGCAAAGGTTAAGTGAAAGCAAAAAAAAAACGAGAGAGGAAACTCTCCTTTGCAAAAAGAGTATGGAATTTTTTTTTGCTCGCATCGAAAAGGGATGGCTTAGGAAAAATTTCCAATTTTCCTCCGCTGAATATTTTTTCCTTTACATCATCCTTCAGGATCTGGCGTTCCGTTTATTGTGCTCGTGAAAAACGTATTGACACATCTCCATAACCCACTCACGTACATACATGCATACATATATTTTTTTGTAAGTTATACTCTTCATGTAGGTACATTAAAGTAATAACAAAATTCTTGTACGTTATTGTAAAACGTTAAATTTTATGAGAGTTGGCGGAAAATGTAATAAATTTATTCATCTTTATTACATATTTGTGGTTTTACCCGGATTTGCTCGGTATTTGTAATATAAAACGCTTAAAAATAGCCAATCTCATAGTAAACAATTTATTTGAATAGTTTTGTTTTATTCAAATTTACATATATACAAAGTCTCTTTCGAAATTATATATTAGATTTTAGATGTGAATTCATTAAACAATAAATATTTCAAGTCAAAGGCATTATGTTAAATTTAAACGACTTTCATCTTGCAGAAATCCGATGAAGCAGGGTTCATTCAATTCCTTTTTCAAATATATATTAAATACAATTGTATTCCATTTAAAACATTTTTTTTTAAATCTAGACATTAAAAAAATCCTAAGCAGTCGTGAAACACGCTCAATTACAACTATTAAGATTTCGTTTAACTTTTAAAATTAAATATTAAATACGAAAATATATATAAATGAAACAAAACAAGTCTGGATATTTTATTTTATGTTTCCATAAGTACATTTATTTATTTTTTATTTATTTTTATTGTTACAAATCAATATACACTCGCCATTACAGATTTGCTCCAATGCGACGGGTGTACGTTAACGAAATACAGAATACATAAACAATCAGAGATCAGAAATACAGTAATACATACATATACAATCAGAATATATATGTAGCATATAACAATTAATCAGATATAATAATCATAGAGACATCTATGGATTATTTTTAGATTTTTTTTTTGTGTACAATTTTTATACATATAATAAATACGAAATTATAGAGATGTCTATAGAGATATCTATAGATTTCAGATTACTGTGTATAATTATTACAAATTATACACAGGCAGATTTTGTGACAACAGGATTAGATCTAATACCAATTTTCAGGAACCGTTTCAGCAATGATGAGATAAAATTGGCAAACTCTGATAGAGAAACGATCGATTTGGAGTCACAAAACCCCGAAATCTAACCAGCAGTGGCGAGGACTCGAACCTTTGACCTCGGTGGTGCTAAATATATACGCTACCACTAAGCCAAACTGCTGGCTAATACATACATACATGTACATATATGTATGTATATACCAGGAATACCTAACAGGTAAACCCCAATGCGCCTTCCTGTCCAATTTCAAACATCGATGAACAAGATCTATAGAGCTATAATAAACAATAATTTTAACAGAGACATTTATGGATAAATCTGATAAATTTGCAGCATTTTTTATTTAATATAAATCGCCGAATTGCTGAAAAATTCGAAATTTGCGAGAAATGTATGAACAAATTTTGCAGCATTTTAATTAATCAGCGAATTCGATATGTTCTAAACTCAAATTTCGTGAGAAATTTGCCAATTTGTTGGAACCGTTTCAATAAATATCACATAAATTGGCAACCTCTGGTTGGAAACGATCTACAGTGAAGCCACATATTCAAAGTCTGGTCAGCAGCACAGCTAGAGATTGAACCCGTGACCACACAATTTAAACGATTACATGCCAACCATTGATCTATGCTGCTGGTTAATCACTATAAATATTATATAATATAAGAATATCTAGTTTCGAAAACCGATCATTGGATCATGTTTTCCATCATAAGATACATATTTTTAACATTAACAATATACATATGAACAAATAGTCATGACTTTAATAACATATTCAATTTAAATTGTTGAGAAGCGCTGGTCTATCAGAAAGGGCTGTTTGCCAAGCACTTAGGATCACTTTTATCTATACCTGTTGGAAAAGGAGTGGATTACTAATTCTAAGAAAAATAATTATCGCAGCATCCTTGAAACATCCAATTCGTTAATATTCATAAAAAGAAATATTTTCAGCTGGAAGATAATTTAGACAGGTACAAATAAGATAAATTTGATTTATTTCTTAATAATAATCAATGGAATTTAGAGCACTTCCCCGTATTTCAGCACACAAGTACAAATTTAATTAATTCCCACTTGTGATAAATGATTATGGGGTGCACGGGAGACATTCAATTCATCTTCTTCGGGCGAAGAGCTCTTGTTCCACATTCAGAATCCATTTCTTGCATTAGAACACGGGATGCACTTAACGATTGGATGCAGCATGAATTCCCCGAGGTGCTCACAAACGTGCTATGCAACTCCTGAATTGCAATATGCACTCCGCTATATGCATATGCAGTACTGTTTGCGGAGATCGCATTATATTATATAAACAAACATACGTATGCAACTTTGATATATGTATAATATGTATATGTACATATGTACTAATACTCAAACGTTCGCAGTGCTGCTAAGAGGCTTATATAATTTCCTGTTATGCTTAAAAGTTCGGAATTTTCCCGTCATTGCGAGGAAAAATCGATTCAAAGTACGTTTTCCCGGATACGTATGTATATGTTTTTAGACGGTTTTTCTTTCTCCGCGTTAAGTGAGGGTTCGCTTTGTTTGAGTTAATGTGGAAACGCTTCTGTTTATCTAAGGTAAACAAATAAGACGCCTACACATGTATTACACATATGTACCAATTCATGGTATTTATATAATACATCTTCTATCTAATGGACTTTCTTCACATTTACATATTGGTCATATCTGAAGAATGATACTGTAACGTACGCCGCGGATTAAGCGAATAGAATCCCAGAGACTGTGTGACCGTTCAAAGATTATCTGTAACGGATATCTGTTAACGGATTAACTAAATGCATACCGTGCGACTGGTATAAGTGGGTTTTAAGGATTAGCGACAAGCTAAGTGCATGAAACAATGATTGCACTTCTCATACCGTGGGAATACATATCCGAATACGTGACTATACAGTAGGTAAACAGATTAGGCCTCCTGAGAGATCTACCCTTTATAAGGCGGTACGTAGGCGATATCAGGTCATTCTGGACTCAGCAGTGACACTGCGTGTATCTCCTGAATCATCAATAAATGCTGTGAAACGACTGTTGGCCTTTTACTTGGATCCTCCACCCACCCCTACGCAACAATACTTTAGTTTATTTGGTATTATTCTTGCTTCAATATTCCCAGCCAACTTAAGTACATTAGATGACGCAGTTTGTTCTCTTCTCCAGTGGCACGTACCAGTTTGATGACTTCATCACCTGTCGTAAGGGCATCAAGCTGCTCAACTAGACTGCTATTAATTTGGATTTGGATCTAAAATGTGCTGATGTGGTCTAGGAATTGTTGAATTTTGGATCGTAGGTGTGTTTTTATACATTATTATATATTTTTTTTTCATATTTTCCAGCAACATGGCTCGGTGGTTGCGTTGATGTATATATATTTTTTTTCATTGATATATACCAGGAAGGCTTGACAGGAAGACCCCAATGCGCCTTCTTGGACAATTAATTACAAATAATGCAGCATTTTATAATTACATAAATCACTGTATTTCCAGAAACTAAAGAACATGAAATAACAATTAATTAATTAATTAATTACAGAATTAATCCATTGAGACATCTATGGATTTAGATTTTTTACAAATTATACACACAATAAATACAGAAGATTTGCGACAGCAGGAAAGATGTTTTTTTGCCAATTTTAAGGAACCGTTTCAACAATGATCAGATAAAATTGGCAAACTCTGATAAGAAACGAGCGATTTGGAGTCACAAAACACCCAAATCTAACCAGCAGTATAGCGGATCGAACCCACTGATAATTACATAAATCACTGTATTTCCAGATGTTGAAGAACACGAAATAACAATTAATTAATGAACTACAGAATTAATCCATGAGATATCTATGGATTTAAATTTTTGTACATAATTTTTACAAATTGTACATATGTATGTACAATTAATGGAAGATTTGTGACAACAGGAAATATGATTTTTTGCCAATTTTAAAGAACCGTCTCAAAAATGATTAAATTGATTCATTAATTAATTGCGTTCATTAATTAATTAATTACAGAATTAATCCATTGAGACATCTATCGATTTAGATTTTTACATAATTTTTACAAATTATTCACACAATAAATACAGAAGATTTGCGACAGCAGGAAAGATGTTTTTTTGCCAATTTTAAGGAACCGTTTCATCAGATAAAATTGGCAAACTCTGATAAGAAACGAGCGATTTGGAGTCACAAAACCCCCAAATCTAACCAGCAGTATAGCGGATCGAACCCACTGATCACTTGGTGCTAAATATATACGCTACCGTTAAGCCATACTGCTGGATTAAGTACCGAGAGGAGGCCGGATTCGATCCCATGAGCTGGCCTCGATTGGAAAGAATTTATTCCGAGTAAAATCTTAAATGCTGCTGGTCAGACTTGGATATTTGTGACTCCAAATCGATCAATTCCTATCAAAATCTGATTTCATTGTTGATGCGGTTCCTCCAATTAATTTGCCAAAAACCATCCTACCCACTATTTCAAAAATGTATTATCTACCCGAAAACATGCCCTTCTTTCTTAATTACTCATTAACACTTACGACAGGGAGTTGTATTGAGCAATGAAACACGTTTGTGTTTGATGAAAAAGGTTTCTTTATTGTAAATAAATTTAATATATACCTATACATATTTACGAGTATATACACAATATTGTATATTATTTAAAATTAATTTCGATTACAGAGTACATAAATACGTATATAATAATTAATATAACATTATTCAATATACAATTCATAATGAAATTATCGTCTCACTTCAGAACTTCGGGGGTACTTGAATTAAGTTCGCTCTATAAATCAATCCAAGCTTGAGTGTTTATTATTATTAAGTCTAATTAAACAATTAATTTCTCGACTATTCGACCGTTAGTTTCTCCAAATAAACAATCAAAATATTGACCCGAACCGTTGGTTCGTTGCCGTGAAGAAGACAGTTCGTAATTTCTGAAATTTCACCGAAAGTACATACATCCAAGGAATCCCATCACTGTACCTGGACGCGTTCCCAATTCTGAAACGATCTTAGGAAAACTTATCTCATAATAAAGTTTTTACGGTTAAATCGATGGAGTTTCAGCACAACGCAGCATCCGAGTCACATCATTGGGGAATCGATATCGTGCCATATTTTACCCAGAACATTCAAGGACAGCAATTTCGTGGATTTTACAAGTAAAAACACGCGAGGAAAAGTCGTTTCACCGTCTGTGCAATTTCCTCGATAGGTTTCGTGCTTTTTTTTCGTATATATGTATTTGTATGAAAATTCGCTCGTGTTGCGGACAGCTTATCTCAATCGGTCTCTGCGCTAGCGTAAGCGCTAAAACAAATTTGACTGAAAGCTACGGGAGAGCTTCGACGATCCGGAAAATTCTGACCTTTCAGCTTACGTAAGTACTCGCTTTTCCGAATTTTTCATACACATAAACACACACCGAGTGTACTTTAGAAAGCTTCTGATTTCAATTCAAACCACGCACACGATGTTAAAAAATATAATCATACATATACATATAGAGAAATGTAATAATAATAGAAGGGTCCTTACGAATAAATAATTGTTGTCAATATTACGCGGTACGTCTCTATAAATACACTACAACGCACGGAATACAATCGGAGATCAATTTACTTATAAAAATGTATCCCATGTTGTTTATTGTGTGTTTTTGATTGTATTGTGCAATTTTTACCGATGCTTGCCCATCTTGCGAGTAATATAAACAAACAGAGAAGTTTTTAACGGACATACGTCGAGCACCAAGCATCAAATACGACTGATGCTAAAATTATTTAGAATTTATTGTTTGTGGTCAATCGTCACTTGACAACAATATGACGCCTAAAGCCACTTCTATTAAAATAACTTTTCTCTGTATGCATACATATGTCTAATTTTCATAATCGATCATATGTATGTATTTATATTAATGTGCGCGCACAGAATACGGGAGGAAAAGCCTGTTCCTCTTGTTCCTGTTGTATCCTGCTCGCGCAAATTAAGTGAGTATGTACGTGAGTATGTACCGTTTACCATGCACCCTTTTTTTATCTTTCGACTTAAGATCTTTCGATTTTCGATCTTTGCCTTCCGATATTTACGTTTTCCGGCATTTCACATTCCGGCCCGTCAAGGAGACCGAGGTACAATATATATAAAGGTACAATATATATAAAGGTACAATATATATAAAGCTACAATATATATAAAGGTACAATATATATAAAGGTACAATATATATAAAGCTACAATATATATAAAGGTACAATATATATAAAGGTACAATATATATAAAGGTACAATATAGCAACTGCTACTGTGCTCTCTTCGGCCTACCTAAGGGCTGCAGCGCGTCACAAATATTTGTGGAAGGGCATGTGCCTCACTTTGAGGCCATTCTCAGGATGAGAGCGGCCTCTCTACGTCTTGGTATATTTTTTATCGTCTAATTGTCTTCTTGCTGCTGCATCTTCTCATTTGCATTCTTCACTGTATGTTCGATGGATGGAACTACTCCACCGACAGCCTTAGATTGACATTAAATTGATTAATTAATTAATTATTCTTATAATTCTAAATATTATTTATTATTATTATTATTGTAGAGTTCGAAGATATAGGGAGGATTGCGGGAGAGATAATCAGAGACGATGTTTGTCCATCAATGTACGTTTATTGTACATTAAGTATACACACGTGCGCGTACGCACCTACCGGTGGCCGTCCGGCCAGCGGCTCTACTACCAATTGTCAGTTGGCGTCACACTTCTGCCAACTCCCAAACAGTGTACACTCATATGTACCACTGTTTGTACATCACTCCTCAACATTACTCATTACATAATTCACTCACACACATAAAATCCCACATTATTATTACTTATATATTTATTTATGTATTTTTTTAATTTAACTATTTTTCAATAATAGTGTTTTTATTATTTATATATTATTTATATGGACGTTGGGGATTGCACTATTCTCCCTATCGTCTGGAATAAAAAGTTATTATTATTATTATAATATCATTACAATATAATTCAATGCAAGGTTATTAATAATACGACTGTAAGTTTTGATTTACATAAAATCACGTTGACAATTACTCTTATCGTCTATTAACATTCATTATATAACTTATTAGTTTTTTTTTTTTTTTTTTTGGTGCCATCTTATCGATTCCCGATAAATCATCACCAGCGATATCGTTGCTCTTCAGATCATGTACGGGCACTACGGAATCATCACTCCGTCCCCAAAATTGTGAATTGGGCTTCTGAATCTCTCACATTCAGAACACCAATTCGTGAGGCTTTTTTCGCTTTAAACGCCTCTGCTGGTGAGTTGTGTCCAATAGCTGCAACGCTTCTATGTTAGGGTGACGGTGCAGTCTCAACTCGTGCCTTCCGGCGCATTCTCGGATGACTTCTTTTACTTTTTTGATTTTAAGGTCCTTGTGGATCTCTTAGTGAAGTAAAAATATCTAACCTATTAGTGAAGTAAAAATATATGTGACAGATAATGAGAGCCTATAATGCAATTTTTATTTTAAAATATAGTGTGAAAAAGATAAAGTTATAGGCCAATTAAAATCTCACAAAACTAGGGCGGGGTGGAAATTCAAACAATAAAAAAGGCTACTGGCCATGAAATGTCATCGTCTCCAAAATTTTTGGATTCTTAAATGTGTTTATTACGATTATTTTTCACCATCGAAATTTGCGCGGTGCCCAAGCCGCGCAAAACGGCAAAGTTTCAAACCGATTGGAAGAATAGCGGTAGACCAATAGACGATGTGAAACTTTTAATTAACTAATTTTTATTAATATAAAATATATACGTATTCCATAAATACATTTAAAATAGTAACAACTTTCTTTTTTATATTAAAATTATATTAATGTAATATTTCAAAATACGAAACACGAACTCAAATCTAACAAAAAATAAAAGTCAAATTCTATCGACCGCTATACGCACGAACAATGCTGTATTTCTCGACCAGAATGCAACGCGAAACTGAAACGAAATGTAATTGGCCATCATGGGTTGAGTATATATTTAATGTCTTGCTATAGCATATACATTTTACGTAATACAGATACCGAACAAATAAAGTTGGAAAATATTATAACCATACAAATGTATGTATTATATAATATTATATTCGTATATGAAGAATGAAAAATTCGCACGTTGGACACTGTCGGCTATTTTTTATCGTAATGTGAGAATTTAATATAGGAAACTGGCTTCGATATGATGAATATCCTTTGTCAGAAGAATGGCCTCACTCTCTCGACACCAAAGCCAATATATTCTTCGGCAAAAAAATGTACAAAATAGCCCTGTATTAGACACTGATCGATCGTCCGGACGTAGAAATATGTATATTCAAAATAAACAAATAAAATAAATTTATAAAAGAAAATACATTTTATTTACACTCAAATAATGACGGGATGTTTTTACATTTTTTTCAGATTATTAAAAAATATACGTATTAGAAAATGAACATATTTATTTAATATACAATAATAAATATAAAATATTAGCCATATGTACATATAATATATTAAAGTGGCGGTAGTCCAATTTTCAGTTCCAAAAACACAATTTCTGTTTGACTTAATTCACAATTTTGCTATCCCTTCTTTTTATTTATTTTTAAATAAGTGTCTTCACAGGTCGCAGTGTCTTCACAGGTCACCCCAATATGACACTGTGGCCAGAAAATACATAAAAGACATTTGTATAAAATATATACAAAATATTAACAATAAAAATAAAACATTAAAAAAATTGTACATAAAAATAGAAAATTCAAAATTCAAAAATTGTAAAATTGAGAATTAAAAATGAAAAAATTGAAAAATTATAAATTGAAAATAATTAATAATATATAGTTTAAATTGAATTAAAAGTAAATATACGGTTAGATTATCCGGTGAAATATTGAAAATATCGATGTGATTACTGACCAAATTCAAGCAACGTAAGATATGATTTTAATTCGATATGTCCAGAATCTTAGGAAAGCAGAATAAACGTGTTAGAGGCCACCAATATTTTTAAATATTGTTAAACGTAAAACATTATATTTAATATCATGCGAGATATTTATCGAAATGAAGAAGGGTGGACTGATACCACTTTTAATTATAACGGCTCATATGTAAATACATACACACATATATAACAGTTGTAAGATTAGTTGTAAATAGTTATATATGTATATAAAGAGATACGTATACCTACGTATCTTTCTGAGAATCTAAAGAAATCTAAAAAAAATCTTTCTGAAATTTATTTTTAATTTTTAATTAGTTTAAAATTTGGCATACATACGTAAAATTGCAATAAGTCATTTCTATATGACTATATTTATAAATTTATCTATGATATAATTAAAAACATACATAGTACTTAAATATATACATACATACTATCTAAATTTATATTACAAACCTCCTTTACGTTTCACTTACTATTACAATTAAGAGGACTTTTTTATATCTCTCATTACAACGTGACTGATAAAATTAATTCCAATCGATAAGATTGTTCATATCAACTATTCTCTACATAAATGTAATACTTTAATAAAATATTATAAATCATATAATTTTACATAATAATTGTTAATAAAGTTATAATACAAAATAAGTAAAATAACACTGTTAACTGAGATGTTAACTCGCAATTTTACCGATTTAAAATTCAGCACACTTCCAATTAACCGTTTTAAACGAAAACAAAAAATAATGTGGCTAGAACATTATCCCAATAAACATGTTTCAACAGAAAATACTCAATATAAAATAGTATTAACAGTGGGAAAAAATCCCAAGTGAAAATACGTACTTTTGACTTCTGATTTTAACTGGACGACTACTTAGAGAGATTTTAAAGCTAAAAAGTACTATAAATGAAAGGTAAAATACCTGACTATAGATTCCAATATTCATTTTGAACAGAAAATTGACAAAATTTGAGACATCGACCGAACAACACCAAAATATAGAAAAATCGCGCAATTTAAAAAACACATATATCTCCGAATCTCGAGCCAATCAACATTTTTTATTACCAGATTCGTGTTTACTGGGCATAGATTTATAAAAAAAGTCATATATCGTCTCTGAACCATTTTTCGTGTCGAACAGTGTAATCAAAGAAGTAAAATAAATAATAATACAAAACCAAAAACATAATACAGAAGCAGAAAATATACGAACTTTAATAATTAAATACAAATAATACAATTTAAATTTGTATGTGCATAAATCTTATTATATATTATAAAATGATATATTATATTTGATTTTAAATTCATATTTTTAAATATCAAAACTAAATAAAGATTAAGCAAACTGTTTAATTGACACATAAATATAACACACACAGGGGCCTAGTAACCGATTTCTTGGCAGAAACTCAAAAAAAACAGAAACCGCATTTGGCACCAATATTTATTAAAATAGATAGTTGAATACCCCTACCATACTTATGAATACTTCTTGTCACAAACTAAGTGCATTCTAATTCACAACCCCAATCGCAATTTTTTGGTAAATCCTTGCGCGAAATGCGATTTGAATGTAAAATACATCACTTTAGTAATTGTATGTAGTGATTGTAGTAATTAGAATTATTTTAACGTGACTTTATCATTTGTATAGTTAATGATTTTTTTTAATATTAAACAATTTTATACCTTTCAATAAATTTTAATGAAGTAGACATGTTTAAAAATAGTTATTATGATTTTTATTAGTTAAGTTCTACTTTATAGCAATGAGTATCACGTCTGTGATTTTAAGAAAAGTCATTTTCCTATTGATTTATCTTGTTGAAATAAAAAAGAATATTCTGCAGATTTTTGCAATTTTTGATATGGCTTCTTTAGTAGTGAGAATAATAAACCAAATCTATAAAAAAAAATTTTTGCTATTTTCCTTTTAGAACCAAGTTCAAATTCAGTTTTTATACCTAAATATACTATATTTAACAATATGTAATGTAAAAATTTAATGCAATATTTAAAAAAAATTAAGCAAATGAATAATTAAATAAATAAATAAGATTTTTCATTGATTTCCTTATTAAAATGTAACAAAATAATTTATTTCAAGGAATCGGGTGTTTGACACCTGTGTGCGACAGTAAAATTTCAATATTCAATTCATTACTTTAAGAATAATCAAAATATTAATCCTTTTACTGACCTTCATATAATATAAGTAGATTCCGAGCATCCAAATTTTTAAATTAATCTACGTTTTCAGCTGTAAATTTAAGCACATCATTATTATTACACAAATGTACTATCAATTATTGAAATCACGTCATATGGCAGAATTCAAAAAGTCCACGATTTTGACATTATTAAACTTTTTTTATTTGCATCTCCGATCAACGGTAGCCGTTAAAATAAAGAAGCTAAAAACCAAGAAAGTCAAAATAAGAAAAATACATTAACTCTTTGAGTGCTGACATATTTTCTGTTGAAAGCCCGCCACGCTGAAAACTTTGCCAAAATCCAATAGAAAGCAGGCATAAAAATTGTAGCTAATCCAAACAAACCTTAGATAAATACCGACGAGGATTTCGAGTTTTGTAAAGGTGTGTTTAGACTCTCTAATATATCTTGCAACAATATAAAATAAACAAAATAAGTCTATTTATGAATGTATATTTCCAAAACTAGTCCCATCTTCTTCATTGTAGTTAAAATGAAATGCTCACAATCTAAATGCCAAGCTACAATCTAAAACAAAAATACTCGGCAGTTGGGGATTACCATGAGTAAATTCTGCTATGGCTATACATTCAGATATTCCGGTGTAAACCAGTCTTTATAGACATGAATTACACGACCCATGTTCAATGCATTTTTTTTCAATGCTAAGGAAAGGCTTAGGGGGTAGTTTTCTTGTTTATTTGGAATACACCGTTATCGATCACTGTCAAGCAAAGAATACAATTTTACCGAAAATGGTCCAAAGGGTCGTTTTGGTATAGATCACTGTCAAACAAAGTTAAATACAATTTCAACGAAATAGGTCGATAGTTTCGTTTTGAAACGATGCGTGCTATGTATGCGGGCCATGAACGTCACATTTTTTTATATGTTTTAAACTATCTAAAAAAAACTCACGTGCCACATGCACCGCTGTGTGATTTCGCCCTTTCAGGCTCATGGACTTATTGGCAAAACGCCGATCGGCGTTGGTCAGCATTCAAAGGGTTAAAATAAAACTTATAATAACGTCCCAATGTCAACGTTTATTCGGGGACAAATCAATAGGGAATGGTTTATAAAAGACTTTCTTAATTTTTAACTTCTTTATTATGAAGAAGACTATTGTTTAATATTTTAATTACCTCGTATGCTTGAATTGAAGAAGTGTTGCATAATCCAAAGAAGTGTTGCATAATCCAAACTTTGTTGCATAATCCAAACTTTGTTGCATAATCCAAAGGTGTGTTGCCGCTTTTATCCGTGGCGCTAGTTTCAGCCCCATGGCGTACGAGTAGACCAACAATGGCGACTTTTCCACACTGGGCTGCCAAATGTAGAGGAGTTTTTTCAACGACGTCTCGAGCATTCACATCTATGTTTTCCACGTTCTTGATGAGATAATCTACCTCTTGGTATCGAAAATGCATTACAGCCACATGCAACAGTGAACGGCCTACCTTATCCAATACCCGAGGATCAGCGCCATGTTTCAGCAACAGTTTCACATTTTCAAATCCACCATGAAGTGAAGTATGGTATAATGGAGACCGACCTTTCGAATCGATCACATTTGATTCAGCACCTTTCTTCAGTAGAAGATGAAACATTTCCCATTGGGAGTGTGATGAAGCCCAATGCAAAACAGATCGACCAAATTTGTCGCAAGCGTTAATTTCAGCACCTTTTTCTATCAATATAGTGAATGCCTTTAAATCATCCGATGTAGTGACCAAATGCAGAGGCGTGCGACCAAACTTGTCCAATGAGTTTGGATTAGCTTGCATTTTAATTAGAAATTTAACAGTGTCTTCAGAGTTCCACGAGTAGTTGGAAATTCCATGAAGTGGCGTACGTCCAAACTTATCAGTTATATTTGGACTCATTCCTTTTTTTTTAATCAAGAACCTTATCACAGCTTCGTTGTTTCCTTCTGAAGCCAGGTGCAATAATGACTTTCCCACATTATCTACAACTCTTAGATCAATTAAGCCCAATTCTAAAACGTATTTAAATGCATCAATGTCACATCCGTATGCTGCAAGGTGAAGGAGAGTTTCACCTCGACAAGTGGGGATCTTTGGATCAGCTTCCCATTTTAATAAATGCTTCATGATTTCGTAGTTATCATATTGTGCGGCTAGGAGAAGCGGTGTGTAACCATCTTCATCAGAAATATTGATGTCTGCTCCATTGTCCAAAAGTGGCTTTAGTATTTTGACACTACCGTGTTGTGCAGCCATATGAAGTGGACTGGTGCCTTCATCATTTAAAACATTAGGATCTGCTCCCTCGTTTACAATTAATTCAAATTCTTCCACTTTGTCATCTCTGGCAAGATAGTGGAATACGGTATTTCCATTATTGCTACTTGCTTCTAAATTGACTTCATTATTTAGTAAAAGTTTCATCGCTTCATATCCGTCGCACATTGCTGCTAGTAGAAATGGTGTGTCTCCGTCTTGATCGCACACATCCATATCCACTTCTTCGTCTACAAGCAGTTTCAGTATTTTGATACTACCGAATGATGCAGCGACGTGTATTGGTCTTAAAGCTGTATTATTTTGAATATTAGGATCTACCCCTTTCGTTAAAAGTAACTTAAACTCCTCGACCGCATCTCTTTCGGCAAGAAAATGCAGTATTGTATCTCCATCTTGATTTTTGATTGTGGGGTCAGCTCCCCAATCTAAAAATTTCATCATCAGTTTAGAATCATTATACATTGTATCAAGAAGCATTGGTGTGTTCCCGTCTTCCTCGGGCATGTTAATATCAACTTTATCGTAAATAAGTTGCATTATTTTAATACTGCCGTGCTTTGCAGCATTATGAAATGGAGTCTGATCAAAATGGTCTGTGACAATTGGCTCCACTCCTTTGCTTAACACCAATTCAAATTTCTCCACTGCATCTTTTTCAGCGAGCAAATGAAGCATAGTATCGCCGTTGAAGTTGTGTATTTTCGGATCTGCTCCGTTATCTAATAGCTTTTCAATCACTTCGATACGATTATTATCAACAGTATATAATAATGGTGTTCTTCCAAAATTATCACGTTTGTTTACGTCCATTCCGCAATCTAAAAGGAATTCGATCATTCTCTCGTCGGAATGTGCTGCAGCTGTGTGAAGAGCAATGCTTTCTTCAAACATAGATTTCAACCAGTCGAGTCCCGTTTTTTCTAAGCTGTTTATAATATTCTTACATTCATCAATATCGCAGTTTCGTACGGCACTATTGAAGTGAGCATGAAATAGATGTTCATCGTTGTTGGTCAGAATCTTAACAATATCGTAAAAACCGTTCAATACTGCGATATCTTGGGGTGTAAAATTTTCAGAATCTTTTTGGATTGATGCATCATTTTCAATGAGGTAACTCACCATATCTATGTCGTTATTTTCTACTGCAAAATGTAATGGTGTTTCATCCCAGTCATTCCTACAATTTACTTCAGCCCCTTGTTCGACTAAAAACTTCACGACATGTAGATTTCTATTCTTAGACGCGTTGTGCAAAGGAGTATTGTAATATTTATCGTTGTCGTTGATACAATCGACATATTTTAAAATTTTGGAAATCGTAGAAATATCGTTTCGATAGAAACTCAGCAAATGAATAGAAGTTTCTGACGAATCGCCATACTTGGAATCGTTAAAAAAGTCTTTCACTATTTTAGAGTACTTGGATGAATGTTCCCAAACACTGACAATGTGTTCTAATGAATCAGAATATTCTAACAACTTCAGAGCTTTCACTAAAATCTTTTCTTCCTCCTTTATCTCAGATGTATATATTTGAATTGCTTCTCTTACCAGCCGATGAAAATTGGCGATTCCGTTTACTACATTTATCATGCTGTAATTATATAGCAGTTTAACAGCTTTTTCCAACTTTCCTTCATCTTTTTCCAATTTTGAAAATATTTCTTCAACGTGGATATTATTTGGCGCTAAATACGACATGATTTTCAGCACAGTTAAAGCCAACTCTCCATATTCTTCATCTTCCACAATTTTTTTCATTGTAATCCTCCATGTCGTCGCAATTGTTTCATTATATCCATCTTCGGTTTTATTATGCCTTGCTTTGAGTAATATTGCACGTTGTCCTTTATATAATTCTAAGTAATTTTTAACCTTAAAGTCTATTGCGTTTTCTTTTATAATAGATTTTTGGTTTTGCTTTGTAATATATCCTACCGATTGCGTAAGCGCCAGTGGAAACTTATCTAATAAGTCCATTAATGATTTCAAATCTTCTTCATCTTCGGATTGTAAAGAATTTCTTAAGAAGCTCATAGCTTCATGGTCGGCAAATTCACTCAAATGAATGACTTCAATGTCACCCTTTTGTCCAACATCCCATATTAAAAATTGGGATGTGATCAACGTGTATATGAAATTCTCCCCGGAACCATTGTAAATGTAATTTTTTATATATTTGTATTCCTCTGCATTGTCGAAAATCACAAGAGTGTTACCATTTTTGTTGAAATATGTGTAAATATCGTCAATGACGTTTTTCATATCTCGTTCTCTCTTTTTTGGATGATTTTTAAAAGATTTCGTATGAATTCCAGAATCGTCTTTTCCACCAGTAGTTTTTTTATCATCTTGTTTATCATATGCAAACAAATTGACTTCAATTCTATTCGCTAAAGTCTTAAACGATTCTAATATGCTTTCACTCTTCTCTGCATTGATAAACAGAATGTTACGATAATAATCCTTTTTACTTGTAGCATATTTTTTGGCCAGTTCCGATTTTCCTACCCCACCTAGACCACAGATGACGGCTGCTTTTGAAATTGTATTGGTTTTATTTCCATTTGTTAGTATTTGATGCAAATTTTTCAATTGTTCTTCTCTTCCCTCAAATGATTTAACGGGAGCATGTAAACGAAATAATATATCTTCACTTTTATTCTTCTGTCCAATATTTTTATGTATGTCACTGACCATTGAAGAAATCTCGCCCACCTTCGCTCTTGTCTTTTCATGTTGTTCCTTGTCTTCTTTATGTTTATTGTCACGATCCTCCTGTGCCGATTTAAATTTTTCATTATTCTCCTTGCTATATTGGTTAAAAATAACTGACAAAATTTCTTTTAATTCATCCATTATCTCGTAATGTTGGCTTTTAATTTCTTCTCTGATTTTTTCCGTCTGATCCAGTATTTCTTCAGTCAATTGCTCAATCCTCCGCTGAACTGCAACTTCATCGTCGTTATTAATTTTCTTCAATATTAACTGTTTTTTTGATTTATAGAAATCTTCACTGTGCATATATTGCGGATGCCTGCAAATTATATTGCATTTCTCAGCTGCTTCATATCCATCTAGTAAATCCACATTCTCATTTGGAAAACAGCGCCGATAACCATATTTTTCACACGCAGATTTATCTTTCGCGTAAACTATGTAATCATCTACATCTTGTTTTTTTACTGCGAGTCCAATACACTCGAACAGTTTCGCTGAATTCCAACCTTCATTTATTTTTTTACATTTACTGCAGTCGTATTGAATATCATAACCACGCATCAAAATTTGTTGCCTTTTCGAACTCCCTTCTACTACTTTTTGGGCATCCATTTTAAAACCAATTTTCGTCTTCGGTAATTGAACACGAAAGGTTTTATTTATTTTGTTCCAAATTTTCTGATGTCTACCCAATATTTTGTTTTCATTGCACAATTCCTCTTCGCTTTTGAATCGATTTAAAAATCGATGAGCTGCATCCATCGCTACTCTTTTCATTGCCTCTTGAGGCCCATACTTTGAATTTATGCCGATAAATTGAAACTCGAAACTTTGAAACACATCAATGGCAATGGCAACGAACAAATTTCTTCCTTCAACTTTTGAATTGTGAAAGCCATAAACTAATTCCATATATTCCAGTGACTCGTTTTTTTTAAATGTTTCGACACATTTTTGCACAGGTATTTCAAGAATCTTTGCTACGTTACTTGTTCCTAGCCCAATGATTCCCAAAAAATATTCAAGGCTTTTTGGAATTTTATCCGATGTGCTCATACCTTTGACATCTGCTAAAACATCATGGTGAAATTTTAACGTCGTTTCTATTTCAATTACGAAATTCTTTACAAAGTCATATAGCCTTTGTTCTAAATCGTAAGATTTTATTATCCCAATTTGATTATCACCATTTGAACTATCTTCAGTTTCAATCATGTTGCAAAATTTTATTGCAATTATTTTCTCAACACTACAATGCAACTCCGCTGTTAAGATAAAAATTAAAAATCAAAAATGGTATTTGACTGAACGTGAAACTGGTGAAGATGTTGAAGGTATTAATCGCTGAAATGTTCAGATTTTTAATTTGTATTTCTATGAAATTTCATTTAAAATAACATTGGATATCATTTTTCTTCTCTGTTATTCATCAATGATTTTTAACTAGGAGTTTCACCGTTCATGATATAGATGAAATTACGATATCTAAAATATAAAATTGAGTAAAGATTAATATTTTGTTAACACATTCAAGTTTATAGTAAAGAGAATTTTTTAATTTTTAATAAAACCGAAAGTATCAAACAATTTTACGAAAACGACAGAACTAACGCAAATCACGTAAAAAAACAGGACTGTCCCGTCCAAATAAGTACGTATGGTCACCTTATTATTGATACACACTGTATCTGTCAGGTAAGGCTTTTGAAAAATCCATACATCTTTACTTTATCTTTGTAAAATATACATATAAGTGGCGTGCCGTCATTGGATTAGAGGGACTAGTATTGTCCCTTAAAATTTGTTACCTGCAATTTAATCAACAATTCAATTACAAAAAATTCAAATCGTTGTCAATTTTGATATTGTTCACTCAGATTAGACAAATTCAAAAACTGGAATCGATCCTACCTGAGACAGGCTAAGTTGTAGCAGTGGTTGTGAATTGCTATGGTATGGTCCGCCGCGTCGTTCGCATGCACGGTCTCGCCATCTCAATTCTATTCCCCTCGCAGATCTGGCGAATTTCAATGTTTAGGCGTTCCGTTTAAGACAAAACACTATTTAATTTACTTGTACATATCTTCAAGCACTTACGGTATTTTCACTAAGAATATTCTGATTAGTGTCTATCAAACATCGTTTTGAACTTTTTTGTTGTTAAAATAACACGTAAATATTTAAAATATATGAAATATTCATACACGGAGTTTTCTGATCGTGTGAATTTTTTTTTTTTTTGTAATTTTGATTAATTTTAACGTGCGTAAAGGGTTAACCATCATAAATATCTTTATAAAATCTCATTGTTGTATAGATAATATCAAAATTTTTTCGATATTATGATATATACATATGTACATACTTTTA
Source organism: Arctopsyche grandis (assembly GCF_051622035.1). Lineage (NCBI taxonomy): Eukaryota > Metazoa > Arthropoda > Insecta > Trichoptera > Hydropsychidae > Arctopsyche > Arctopsyche grandis. Next base: position 4,112,293 of record NC_135357.1, on the reverse strand, counting down.
AATTGAATAGATAATGTAGCTTATCGAAAAGCTGTTTTCAATTGCACTCAATAGTGATAATTTGTGTATATTACATACTAGTGGTTTTACCCGGCTTCGCTCGGTATTTATAATATAAACTGCTTAAACATGACTAATCCAATAGTAAACATTTTATTTAATTTATTTGAATAGTTTTATTTTATATAAATTTATTTGAATACTCATTTGTTTTTTTTATTAAATTGACTGTCACGAACAAACAAACATATACATATACTGTCTATTTCGAAATTATATGTATACCAGAATCCGTTGTCTACGCCCCCGGAGCCTTCGTCCCCGGAGCCTTCACCCCTAAAGGCTTCGCCCTCGGTGGCTGCGTCTCCGGTGGCTGCGCCCCCGGAACCTTCGCCCCCGGGGACTTCGAATCCTTTGAATCGAAAAAAATCGCATCGGCGCCTATGAATCGAAAAAAAAAAAAATCGATGACGTCTCGGATTTAAGAACCAACAATACATACATACATATATACAAAGTCTCTTTAGAAATTATATATTAGATAGATAACGTAACATGAAGACATGTAAATGATAACGACAAGGTGTTGTAATTAGGGTGACACGTCGAGCAATTAGGGTACCCACTTTTTAGCAGCAGGGGGTGGCAGAGTGCTCCGCATCACTCGATTAACCCTATAAAGGCAAACATCTCGTTTCGGCGAGATGGTGTTTGCTGAAAACATCGTCAGCATTGGAGAAGGATCCAGAAGTGGAAACAGGATAGGGAGGGGGGGGGGGTTAGCACACATTCAGTTTCGTGTTCGACTTCAAATGGTTACGCGAGCACATTTTATTACATTCCGTGTATTAAATATCACATCAAATAAACTTTCGAAAATGCCTCAAGCCTCACCAGATTGACAAATTCGAAAATTACACTTCCGGTCTGAAATCGATGCGATTCTATCGCAAAATTACACAACCTGCCGCTGACAGACCACTCTGTCATAGTCTGGATACCGACAAAGAGTGACACATTTCAAATTTAAGTTGAAAACATTTAACATTCGATACGCCCATTTTAAAATCTTTGAGTCAGATAAATGTAAAAATAATAGATTTAGGTGTAATTGTGTTGTAAGATTGCGGTATGGCTACCGCCATAGTTAGTTAGTTTCCGCCACAGTCGTATGTGGTGTTTGGTGTTGGACATACATACATACATATATCCGATAAATATTTGTTCATATTACTCGCAATATGGGGAAATGCATCGCTAAAAGTTGCAGAATGCACACCACACACGATTGTGGCGGGAAATAATTAAGTATGGCGAAAGCCATACCGAAATCTTACAAAACTATGACGCCTAATGCTACTTCTATTGTTATTACATAATTATACAACTGGATTTAAATTCCATTAGATTCGTCTTGTTGAAGTGTGGAATCTATGATCATTGAATCTATGATACTACATCAAGACAATCACTGACGTTCCCTTTCGTTGACTCAGATTTATCTTGAGATATGCTAGGTTATTCTCCAACCCTTTGTTTTCTCGCTTGCTTTTCAACTCTAAATAGAACTAAACTCCAAGACAGCGTTAATATCAGCTTAAAGAAGAGAAGCTTGTCTCTTATCCTTGACAGAAAATAATAATTTGACGTCGTCAAGCAAACAATGTTGCATTGGATAAAACTCTATGGAGGTTATTTATAAGAATAGTAAATACTAAGGGACCTAAAACGGACCCCTGAGTTACACCAGATCTAGTAAAAAGTGAAGGAGATTCAAAAAGACAATATCTAACAAATTGCTTCCTAGCACTAGGATAAGAAGCAGAGTTTAAGAAGATCTGGTGAAAATCCCACTTCGGCTAACCTGATCGAGAATAACGTCATTATTGGCACGATCAAAGGCTTTGCGAATGTCAAAGTAGGCTACATCCACTTGTTGACCAACGTCAACTTTAGACGTGATCAAATTTGTAATGCAGTGAAGATAAGTGGTGGTGGGACGACTTAGTGTAATCACACAACAACACGTTGCTCATCACACAACAATCATTTGAACTGCATAAGAATCAAACGGTGAAGGATGATATCAAAAATCTTGGGAATAGCCTATAATATAAATGTAAATTAATACATATATTCCGAACAAGTCTCAGATATAAGTACTATATTTTTGGAATTCTTAATCTTTGATAAACTCAGCGGCACCTTTGAATAGCAGGTCAAACAGGATGTGGAATTTTTACTCATTTGTTGACAAATCTATACAAACCAGCAGATACAACATTATATTCTAAATTCAAAACAATACAAACAACATGAAAATGAAATTACTTTCGACTTCGATACTACCGGTAGTACTAAAGGTTGTATTTTGATCAAAAACTGGTAGAATCGACTTGTCTAGTACCTACATACATATATACAACGTCATAAATTTTGTTAATTTGTTTTTATTTTTTATTTTTACATACATATATTTAAATATACCAGGAAATCCTAACAGGTAAACCCCAATGCACCTTCCTGGTCAATTACAAACAATGCAACATTTTTATTACATAAATCGCTGAATTACGAGACACATAAAAGACGAAATTAACGAGACATCTATGAATTTGTACATACATTTTTATTGTTCCTTTAATCATAGTGTATATTATCATATAGTGGTGACATAGTAGGTAGGAAGGTTTTTGCAAATTTAATCAGGAACCGTTTCAACAATGAAATCAGAATTAAACAATTAAAATCTGAAATGGCCATATCAAGGCGAAAAGGTTGAAGATAGATTATGGTAACCTTACGTACCGTCATAGACGTCATTGTATCCGAGATTCTGGATATTTGATACGCATTGTATACGATATTTTATCTCCAACGTAATGGCAGTCGATACATTAACGTATATTGATGACCAAAATGAGCAATATGGCAAAGTATGAAAACGATCGGATAAGAGATAAGAGATATAAAAAATGACCACTAACACGAAAACCATTTGAACTTAATAAGAGGTAAGTAAAAATTGGCAAACTCCAATAGGAAATGATCGACCTGGAGTCACAAATATCCAAGTCTGACCAACAGCATTACAGAAAATACGCAGAATAAATTGTTTTCAATGTAAGTCGATCGGGAGCGGCGTCCTTTCGGTGCTAAGCAAAAACCCAACCACCGAGCCATACTGCTAGCTAAATTTATTTATTTATTTAAATTTTGGACTATTGTAGCATTAGAGGAATTCCTGATGCGCCACAATGGTCAAAAATATGATAGAAAAGAAAAAAAAAAACAAAATAATAACTAAAGAAATAATAATAATAATTATTACAAATTATAAAAAACAACAAAGAAGGGTATGTCTTATAAAAGAAAACAGAGAAAGAAAAATAAATATAAACATATATATATATATATATATATATATATATATATATATATATATATATATATATATATACACAAAAATACGTTTATGTATACATAATCATAAAAAACAATAGCAATTATTTTATTTTTTATTTTTATTTTTATTTTTATTTTATTTCATACCAGGAAGGCATTACAGGTAAACCCCAATGCGCCTTCCTGGCCAAATTACAAACAATACAGCATTTTTTTATTATATAAGTCGCTAAATTACGGGACACTGACTTAAACTCGACAATTAACGAGACATCTATGAATTGTACATACATTTTTATTGTAATATTTACATTAATCATACTCAAATAGTGGTGACATAGTGGGTAGGAAGGATTTTAAGCCAATTTTTTTTAATCGGGAATCGTTTCAACAATGAAATCAGAGAAAATTGGCAAACTCTGATAGGAAACGATCAACCAGGAGTCACAAATCCTGGTCTGACCAGCAGCATTACAGATATACTCAGAAAAATTCTTTTCAATCGAGGTCAGCTCAAGGGATCGAACTCGGCGCCTCTCAGTGTTAAGCAGAAGCTTAACGACCGAGCCACGCTGCTGTTTATAATAGCAGATACGTAAAAATATCAAACATAAAATATAACATAAGGAATGCCTTGCACTTACAGCCAGTTCCAATAAATAAGAACCAACTGCAAATACAAAGCATCCCTGTGAGGGCCAAATGGAAGAGAGTTAATCAAAATTCCACTCATAAATCACAATCAATCATGAAAACAACGATGAGCGCAGACTACCAGATAAATGGGTTAGAGTAATAGCCGATAATTTACGCTCACTAAGGTGGAAAATATCACATTCAGTCTCGGCAGCAACGATTTCATTAAGAAGTCGAATAGCTCTTGGAATAGTAGCCATTCGAAAAAAAATAATACATGCATATAAGATTCGATTTGTATTATTCGTGTTCGAGCAAGTTGAGCCGGTGATATTCGAGCATCTACTAACTAACATGATCTAGTTACTCGTTTTTCGAACAACTTACTTTCTAACATCTTTGTTCGAACAACTGATTTCGGACAAGTTGCAGGATACCCCTAAAGTATGATGCGTTCGCGGCAAAATTTCACCAGTGGCTGGTGACTTGTAACACGCTAAGTGTGTAACCGAATTTTGGCGAGACGAATCGAACAAAAGATTCAATTACGCCGAGTGGCGTAACATACGCTCTGCGGAAGAAACTCGCCGCAGATTTCCTAATTTCATTTCGAGTCTTTCGCTTATTTTGTCATTTCGGCACTTTTCTTCCGATAAACGACACACGGCACACCTACAAATTACAAAATTTGTGGCCAAAACCACCAGAGATTGTGAGATCGTGAACCTTTTTTTTTAAATTTGACCCCCTTATCTAATCATTCCTGCGTTTTGCTTTATGTCCAGTACTGATGTACCTGCCTGATGAGGATGTGGCACTTATCCTTGTTCCGGTTGTATTCATTTTCTTTATTAAAAAAAAAAAAAATAAAACAACAAATCATAAACCAAAAGCTACTCCGTTCTTTTAGCGTATATCCACTGATAACTAGTGTGATATTATAATAATTATATTTGAAGCAATTATGTAAGCTTTTTATATTCTTTATACATATCATATTTTTATTTTTATTTTATTTCATTTAATAATGGCAAAATATCGTAATAGGTATATATGTAACACTGAGAAACAACAATTAACGGAGCGGAGACTATTCAACCTGTACTAAATTTGACCCATTGAATTCGATTATGATATGATTTTTGTTGCCTTCTTCTCGTTTATGAGATATGAACGTTTAAAAATGCGCAATTTTTACTTATTTTTGGATTTTGCAATCTTGAACTCAAAATACATGTTCCTATAATATTGCTGTGTGAAAAGTGAGTATTGAAATCGGTAGTCGGATGTTTTTTCTATTGATTGTGATTTTTGTTTGCTTAAGAAATACTTACAATTAATTATCTGGCGAATTCTAACAGTAAAATCTATAAAAATTGCCCACTTTTATTTTTATTTTTATTTTTATTTTTATTTTACATATATACCAGGAAGGCCTTACAGGTAAATCCCAATGCGCCTTCCTGGCCAATTACAAATACAAATGCAGCATTTTTATTATAAGTCGTTGAATTGCGAGACACTGAAAAAACTGGCAAATTAACGAGACATCTATGAATTGTACATAAATTTTTATTGTACATCCATCAAATTTCAAATAGTGGTGACATAGTAGGTAGGAAGGATTTTTTAGCCAATTTTTTTTTCCGGGAACCGTTTCAACAATGAAATCAGAGAAAATTGGCAAACTCTGATAGGAAACGATCAACCTGGAGTCACAAATCCAGGTCTGACCAACAGCATACTCTGAAAAATTCATTTTCATTCAGGGATTGAACCCGGCACCTTCTTGACGGTAAGCAGAAGCTTAACGTCCGAGCTATGCTGTTGGCTATATATACATAGGCTTATAATATTTCTAGTATTATACCCGAAGACATAAGTTATTAAATTAAAAGAAATGTGTCAGTCATGTGTTCGATCGCCACGCGGTCAATTTTTTTTCAAATACTTTTTAATTATATTTATATTTAATTGTTAAGAGGGCTGTACACCCGAAACCTTAATTTTGTTACCGTTCCTTTCTTCGATATATATATTGAGTGTATGTATATATTGAGAGAATGCGACAATATATATCAATATATATATTGAGTGAATGCGACAGTTGTGCTTCGACCAGATAAAGCGTGTTTTAAATTGACAAAATCGAGGTTTCGTATTCTACTATTTTCTCCTCCAAAACTGGACCAATTTTTAAAAAAATTTCATCATCGGTATGAGAAAAATATTTTCTGTGCATCTATCGGCGTATTTTTTTAAAAATCGACCGTTAAATAACCACGCTAGACTCTTTTCGTGGGTGTAAAAAAGAGGCGATTTTATAGATGTTTGGCGGCTCCTACCTCCTATAAAAAATAATAAATCAAAAAAATAAAACGATAGATGCACCCCAATGGTGGATATCCATAGCATATTAAAAAATAATTTCTCCAGTGCCATAATTGAGGTAGGGAGAAGTATAGTACGTTTGTATGGACAAAGCGCCGCTGTCCAGCCCTCTTAAACATGAAAATAAATGGTAAAAACTACCTACCTCTACCTAGATATGTATAAACAGTATAAAACACCGATAGAAAAATTAGTTAATTAAATAAATTTTCAATAGTGGTTTGGCTCTGACGTACCGAAACGACTATTATAGTACGGTGAGCGTTATCTCAGTCAGACCGACATACACACAGATGAAATAGCGATATTATACACATAAATATATGATATATATATATATATATATATATATATATATATATATATATATATATATATATATATATATATATATATATATATATATATATATAACTCACTTTCCCATCAAAAATGAGTTTCGGCATTCGCAAATATTGTTTTGAGACTATGTAAGATCAATAACCAGCAGCATGGACTAGTGGTTAGCATATATTGCTTTCGAGCAAAGTGGTCACGGGTTTGAGTCCCACTGGTTGCTGCTGGCCAGACCTTGTTTTGTCACTCCAGATTGATCGTTTCCTATCAGAGTTTGCCAATTTATATGGTTTTCATTGAAACGGTTCCAACAAATTGGCAACATTATCCATTTTCTCGAAAACCTCGAGTTTTCAGCAATCTCGAATTTCGATGAATTGTACAAAATGCTGCAAATTTACAAATTTGACCATAGATGTCTCTGTGGATGTTAATTGATTTTAATTTACTCTGTATAATACTGTTGCGTAGGGGTGGGTTGAGGATCCAAATTAAAGGCCAAAGTCACTTCACAGCATTTATTTAATATTAATAACTAAGTAAGTCTACACGCAGCCAGCGCTCGTTCCAGAATGAATTGATACGGCTTAAGTAACTACTTATAAAAACAGGTTGCTCACCACAGCTTCCCCGATCCGTTTATTTATCTATTGTCTAGGCACGTACAGTTTTACATGATTTTTACGCTTTCGCGCTCTCGCGCTCTCAGGTTCTGAGAATTCTTCCGGCCACTTACCCGTTAGGCCAATTCGGGGGGTCTCCATTGTTAATCCCCGGATGCACTTAGGCAGCGGATACTCTCTCTCTCGTGTTCCCACGTTACAATACTAATAATATTTGTATCAACTGTACATTGTTTATGGCCAGAAATGCGCATTGGGGCTACCTATTAGGTCTTCCTGGTATAAATTAAAAATAAATAAATAAATATGTACTTGTTATGGTCGATTTCACTTCTTGACTTGAATCCAAATAATAATCTTCCACGTGAGTAGTTTTGAAAAATTTCATCAAATATCACCGATCAATTCAAATTTCGCCAATCATCCGTGACCGACTCAATGCTCAACTCAACCAAACTCAATTGAATCAATCTTGAGTCAAAATTTGAATTCAAACCCGCCGGCAGACGACATCGGAAGTCGTGGCGACAAAGGAAAGTAACTTTTCACTCAATCGCAGAACTGTACAAAACCAGGTCGTGCATAATGGATGAATTTCCCGGCCAAGTTTTCCATCCTTTTCTTAATTGATACAAAAACGAATAAGTAATCCAAAGTTGAGAAAATGCCAGGTATGCATGCCCCCGTAACGGATAATTCAATTAAAACTTTGGAAGAGGCTATATTTTGAAAAGCGCCATCCGAAAGCAATATTGGGAAGATTCTTTCGCATATATTTTTCAACATTTTGTAACTCCCTAGATCAGCGATTCCCAACCAGGGGCACACTTAATAATAATAATGGTAGAAGCATTATTTTTGACGTTCCCACCCACCAATCATTGATTGTTTTCATCTCTTTTATCAATTGTCACATTAAACGGTTTCCCATACTATTTCTTTTTTTTTATTTTATTTAAAAAAAACATACATATATTATAAAATAAATAATTATAAATATGAAATTATATTCAAATAATGTCGACAAGTGAGGATAAGTAGCTGATTTTAGTGGAACCGTTTTAAATCCAATAAATCCAAGGTCTGGCCAGCAACACCGGACCTGGGATGGAACCTATGACCCTTTAACTAACTAAGATATGCCCAAGAGATTGTATCAATCATAAAACAAATATTGTAATCAAATAATTTAAGTCTAATTGGTCTAGAATGAACCTTAAAAATATAAAAAAAATTAAATAAGCATTAATTTTCCAGAAAAGTGGTTTCCTATACATATATGGGACAATGGTGCAATATACAGGTTTTTCATTCTAAATTGACTCTTTTTTATTTGAATTAACCAAATTGACATTGAAATGAATATATAGTATATCCGTACATCAATACAATAATAATACTACATAAATACAATAAATAAACAATTCATCAATACAATTCAATAAATAATACATCAAATACAATATGTAAATAATAATCAATACAATACAATAAATAATACATCAACACAGTAAATCATTATATTACATCAATACAATAAATAATAATGAATACAATATTACATCAATACAATAATAAGGTGCCTTGGAAGACTTGGTTCTCCTTCATTGGTTCGACTTCACAAGGCGAAGAATGATATGAAATTAATTTGACGCGTTAGTATTTACTTGTGATTATTGATTGGCAGAATAGTATCATCAATTAAGCAAAACAAAAAAATTAATACCAAATCGCATTTTCCTGTTATTTTTGAAAATATTAACCTAACTTTACTGTCCTACACGTAGGATGATGGCCATATTTTGGTTGAAAGCATTATACGCTAACCACTGGGCTATGTTGCTGGGTATAATTCAAAATGAAAAAGAAGGCCAGACAAGACAAGAAAATAAAATAACACTCGACAAGAAAATAACACTTCATCATTTAAATCTACCGCCTATCAGAATCATTTAAATCTACCGCCTATCAGAATCATTTATATCTACCGCCATACATGAAAATAGAACATAAATGTATGCAATCGTCCAATATAATATATATATATATATATATATATATATATATATATATATATATATATATATATATATATATATGAGCTAATATTTTTAATGAGTATTTGAACGAAATGAATTCAATGATATTAATTAATACTCTCTACATGTCATATTTAAACTGAACTGCGTTTGGTTAGAAATTAACGATGAAAGTTTCGGTTTCAACTTTGTCACACTTCTGAAATTATGAGAGTCCAACTAGGTTTATGGGTCCTCGTCCTGAATTCCTTTCCTGAAAGCAGTAAAATCCGCCTTAGAAAACCATTTATGGCGACCGTAATAGACACCGTGCGCCGCAATAAAAATACCTTCTCCATATTCTCAGAGAAGTCCTTAAATACATAAATTCTTATTATTATTGTTCTTATTCGAGCGCAATTCAGTGCAAAGTGGTCAAACACTCATACTCGAACCATCCTAGCTAGCTCATCGCCAATTATGTAACTATTTACTACTATTTATTTATTTATTTATATATATTTTAGCTATCAAGCTAATTTAAAAATACATCTTAATTATTATACTGAACTCTAAAATTTATAATTAACTTATATGTACTGTCCCTCACAGAGGTGTCTCTTCGCACCTCGCAGGAATGCATCCATGTTTTTAGCAGACCTGACGCACTCAGGGAGGGCATTATACATGAGCACACCCCTGTGAAAAACACCCCCAGCCGTCTTATTCTTTCTTACTCTACTTACAACTAGTTTGTCCTTATTTCTAGTATAAAAACTATGTTTATCTCTATTCCTTATTATATAATCATCAAAATACTTAGGTAATAACTTATGATCTAACTTACAAACAAAAGACAATGTACTAATATTTAGACTAATTCTAATACTCATCCATCCTAATTCATCTAACATACTTCCAATACTCTTAAATCTACTCACATTCAAAATAGCTCTCATAGCTTTATTCTGTATTTTTTGCATTTTTTCTAAATCTTGGCCACTAAACAAATTAAGCACAGTGGCACAATAAACCACATGTGGCAAGACAATTGAATTAAACACTAAAATTTTACTTTTTTTACTTAAAATATTTCTTAATCTACATAATACACCAACTTTACTAGCCATTTTTTTTATTATATAGTCAGCGTGCATTTTAAAATTTAGTCATGAATCTATGTATACACCTAAGTATTTTATATTTTCAACTTTTTCAATTAACTTATCATCAATTCTAATTGCATTCAATATATTTTTATTTTTACCATTCAACCACATCATTTTTGTTTTATTCACATTCAACTTTAATTTATTTTCACACAACCAGTCATTCACATAATTTAATTCTATATTTAAAATCTCAGACATTACATCAACATTCTTTCCAATTATATATATATCAATGTATCATCTGCAAACAAATGTATTTTACACATCTTAATTACCTTAACAATATCGTTTATATATAATATAAATAATAAGGGTCCCAATTTGGACCCTTGCGGCACTCCATGAGGTGTTACAAATTCAAAGGATAACACCTTATCAATTTTTACTATTTGCCTTCTATTATTTAAGTATGATTGAAGCCACTTTAATACTATACCATTTATTCCTAACTTATATAATTTTTGTAATAAAATATTCCTATCTACTGTCTCGAACGCTCGCTTAAAATCTAGAAAAACTGCTCCAACAACCCAACTCCAACTATAATATATATGTAGTTATATACCTATGATCATAATGTCCCTGCTATATGCCCGTGCGCATACCTGCATGCGTCTTACAAAAAAAACACGATTTTTCACATTGTAATAAGAGAAGGAAAAATTCATTGAATCCAAATAAATTTAACTCGAATCTATTCGGTATTTGGATTAAATTCAACAAATGTGACAGCAGAGAGCAACTCAAAACAAAACATTTCGACCGCGACTTTCCACTGAAGTTTTACATATGTACGTATAATTTGAACTAAACCAGTAGATAGAAATGCTGAGCTTCAATTCGATACACATACAAAAATATTCTATAAAATTAGTCCTCTCTTTCTCAAAACACTCCTCCCAAAGGACGTGTGTGCAGTGTGCAACCTCGCGATTGCAATGCAAAAGTGCGATTTTGCCGCATCGATGCATTATTCATGATGCACCAGCGAGCGGTTGACAACTAGCAAAATAAAGTAAAAATACTAGCCAAAGTCGGAAAAAGCTCGAGGTCAGAGCGTTATTTGAACTTCGGTCAAACGAAGGACGTTTCCCAGTATTCAGAAACAAATTTAACTGTGTATGTACGAATCTACAAGATCCAAAAAACATTTCCTCGTAATAACCATCATCGTAATATCAAAAACTAGGTACATAAATTGGTACACGAATTAAAATAAAGTTATATGTTATATAGGTATATAAATATAATGTAAGGTAATTTATAGGCACGTGAACGTATTAATAGTAAAACGTTGAGTGCGCGCATTACACGCACGCCGATCCAACACGTTCACCCGCTCGAAATAATGAATGAGTGTGTGTAACTTAGTGGACGTGTATGTGTATACCCTTCCGTTCCAAGTCAGGCGCCTAATATCAGGAGCACATGTCAAAGACTCCAACCCTCCCCCCCCCCCTATTTCCCCGCTACCCCACTTCCCCGCTTCTCCGCGTCTCCTCGACACGATCGGTCATCACGCCACGTTCTTATGCATAACGTGTACTCCACATCTATTCTAAAATTTGATTTTTTGAAATCTCCATACGAATCGAAACGACTATTGTAGTACGGCCAACGTTATCTCAGACAGACAGACAGACAGAATAGCGATGTTATATGAATAAATTAATCGTCTTTTAATCTGTTACAGAAGTGGTGTAACAAAAAGTGTTTGCATACGTTTGGATGTCAAATGTGCCCAAGACTTCGAGTGTTTCATTATTATTACAAAACTCCTTTACGTTTCACTTACGATTACAATTCAGGAAAAGATTTGTCTCTTATCCGATCGTTTTCATACTTTGCCATATTGCTCATTTTGGTCATCAATATAAGTCAATTTTATTTTTTTATTTTATTTTTTACATATGTATACCAGGAAGGCCTTACAGGTAATCCCAATCCGCCTTCCTGGCCAATTACAAACATTGCAGCATTTTATTTTTATTATACAAGTCGCTGAATTACGAGACACTGAAAAACTCGCAAATTAACGAGACATCTATGAAGTGTACATAAATTTTATTGTACATTAATCAATCTCAAAGATTGGTGACATAGTAGGTAGGAAGGATATTTATCCAATTTTTCCGGGAACCGTTTCAACAATGAAATCAGAGAAAATTGGCAAACTCTGATAGGAAACGATCGACCTGGAGTCATAAATATCCAGGTCTGACCAGCAGCACTACAGATATACTCTTACAGATATACTACAGATATAATTCTTTTCAATCGAGGTCAGCTCATGGGATCGAACCCGGCGCCTCTCTACGCTAAGCAGAAGCTTAACGACCGAGCTGTGCTGCTGGTTTTTTAACTTTTGGTATTTTTTCTTATTTAATATTTTTTTCATGTTTACTTTTTTTCTTTTATCTTATTATTGTTATGAATATTTGTGTTTTCATGTATTTTATTATTTATATTAAGTCAAACCCCGTGGGTGTATGGGCTTTGCCGCCTTCCCCATGTATTCTTAAAATAAATAAATATTTGTAAATATGTATGTATTGCACAATGATTATATCCCATGAGGGCGTATTTAACTACTCTTTAAATATATATGTATATAGTAAACATATACATACTTGAATGTATTAAATTAGATCTGCATCAGTGACTGTCAAAATCTTATATGTATATGTATATTGTATGCATTTGTGTACATTTATTTTTAGATTTGAGTAATTATTTTTACGGAAAATAATTGTAGCTGAAAACATAGAGGGTTTCGCTAGTTTTAGTATTTTCCGTGCGAGACACTGTAAAGTGCTGGTTAAATTGGTTATTTTTTAGGGCTACATTTTCGTTTAGGTTTTGCAAGTTTTCAAGGTAAATTCAAGAAAAATTCTTTTCAATCGAGGTCAGCTCATGGGATCGAACCCGACGACTAAGCAGAAGCTTAACGCTGCTGGCTAAATGAATCTTCCGCCATTACGATAGAGATAAAATATCGTTTGAAGTTTGTAAATTTTAAATCTGGGTGACGTATATGTAGTCTTTAGTTTTACACATAGATGGCGGTAGTAAAATAAAATTATTGGTATTTTTATTCAAAATAATAATATTTTTTATTATTACGAAATTATGTTCACAATACATCATATATCTATTTTAATAGCTACTGATCTACTGATCATTTTCTATTTTATAATTTTATTTAATTTGGTTAGTAATCACAGTATTATATTATTCTAATGTTAATCTAATAGGAAAAATAGCTCAAAAACCTATTTACAATCCTTATAAATGTTCATAATACATCTAATACATAATATTAATTAAAGACTCTCTAAAGTCGATGACCTAAAGCAGATTGTGTTTAGGTAATCTGTGTTTATACCTGAAGGGTATAGACATTTTGTTGTAATCACCGAGACTCTTCACAAGTGTGTTAGTATGGTTATTAGTGATTCTGTCATAGAATCTACTGGTTAGTTTGTTAGTAATGTATGTAACAAACGGAATATTATATATGGCATGCAGTTTTTTCAGGTTAGTATATATGGGTGTATTATAAATTATTTTTAGGGATTTATTTTGTATTACTTGGAGCTTGGAAAGGTTAGTATTCGAGGCGTTATTCCATACAGGTGAAGCATAGGTTAATAATGGTAATATGAGCGCGCGATATAATTTTATTTTATTTAGCATTTAGCGTTGATAAAGAACTATGGCGATTAAATATTGGATATATTGAGGATATACCCCGCATCGCCTTGCATTTCGCTGCCTCAATGTGATGTGCCCATCTCATTCTTTTATCAAACGTTACTCCTAAATATTTTATTACTGACTGCCATTTCAGACTTTCTCCAGAGGGGATTTTCAGATCTGAACTTGTCTTATGCTTTCTAACACTAAAGAATATGGCGTCTGTTTTGGTTTGATTAATTTGAATTTTCCACTTAGTGAAGTGTTCAGTCATTGTTTTAATTGCAAATTCAAGATTTTTAAGAATAGTGTCTGGTTTTTTGCTACTTGTGAAGCAAGAAAATAATAATATAACACTGCATCTTATGTATGTAATACTAAACATAATATTTATTTTAAATAAAGCACAGTGTTGGCCACGCTCAATTTTTTGGCGCTTACATATGTATGTATGTAAATATTCTCCATAGATGCAAATGTCCTCAAAGTGGTTGTAACACCCTTTGAAAATCCCCAAAAGATTTTCCTGTCGCCGGACTGAAGTAATAAAGGTGGTACAAGACGTGCGAGACCCCGGCATGCCGCGCTCATCTCATAAATCCCATAAATTATACCGGTCGCCTAGGGGTTAAAGTGGTAAAATCCCCTTTTATCCTCACGCATAGTCCTCTTCTTTTGGCGGGATCCCCTTCGGATGCTGTCCGCTTTAACGTCCCTCCAGGACGAATTTTCTATCACACTATTAATAATCCTTTTGACACCTCGCACAAACGCCCTTTCCCTATACAAGAATATTTTCAATTAAAATTCTTCGCCGATGCATACGTCAATATCGATTTCGATCAGCTTTTCGTTTCCCTCAAACTATTATTAGTATTTTTTCTAGATATATTTTAAACTTTTTTTAAACTAGATATATTTTAAACATTTGTAACATGTGTAGGTATATCATCGCCCAAAATATTTCATCCACTGTATATTTTTGTGATTTTACTTTTATCTACCTATATGTATGTAGTATGTAACAATATATGAAGTTTTGTGATCATACGAAAATTTGACTTCAAGATTTTGACTGATTCAAACTTAGAATCGATCACTGATCACGTTTTCATGATCTAGAAAAAATGTGTGTCTGTGTCTGTGTATTTTGGGGATTTTTTGAACAGCGTTAGTCCTATCGAACTGAAACTTAGTATTGGTTACTAATATCTTTATCAATACGACGTAAATTTTTAAGTTGACTGGAAGTGTTAAAAGTGTCCTCTTTTTTACTTTATCTATGTACGTAGTAACAATAGATGAAGTTTTGTGATCATACGAAAATTTGACTTCAAGATTTTGACTGATTCGAACTTCAAATCGATCACTGATCACGTTTTCATGGTCTAGAAAATAATGTGTATCTGTGAATTTTGAAGTTTTTTTGAAAACCGTTAGTTCTATCAAACTAAAACTTAGTATAGGTTACTAATATCTTTATCAATACGACGTAAATTTTTAAGTTGACTGGAAGTGTTAAAAGTGTGCTCTTTTTTTACTTTATCTATGTACGTAGTAACAATAGATGAAGTTTTATAATCATGCCAAAATTCGAACTCGAGATTTTGACTGATTCGAACTCAGAATCGATCACGTTTTCATGGGTTCTAAGTGACGAGACAGAATGTTAAATTACCGAAAACACAAATATCGGAAGGCAAAGATCGAAAATCGAAAGATCTTAAGTCGAAAGATCAAAAAAAAATGGTGCATGGTAAACGGTACATACTCACTTAATTTGCGCGAGCAGGGTACAACAGGAACAAGAGGAACAGGCTTTTCCTCCCGTATTCTGCGCGCGCACATTAATACGGGAGGAAAAGCCTGTTCCTCTTGTTCCTGTTGTACCCTGCTCGCGCAAATTAAGTGAGTATGTACCGTTTACCATACACCATTTTTTTGATCTTTCGACTTGAGATCTTTCGATTTTCGATCTTTGCCTTCCGATATTTGCGTTTTCTGTAATTTAACATTCTGTCTCGTCACGGAGACCGGTTTTCATGATCTAGAAAAAATGTGTGTCTGTGTCTGTGTATTTTGGGGATTTTTTGAACAGCGTTAGTCCTATCAAACTGAAACTTAGTATCGGTTACTGAAATTCTTATCGACACGATGTGAATTTTTTTCAAATTTTTAAGTTAACTGGAAATGCTACCTCTCCTAAGTGTCCTCTTTTTTGTAAGTTTTTGAATTCAATTATCTCCCAAACCGCTAGCTGAATCGGACTGAATTTTTTTCACATGTAATAAAAATAATAATTTTTATAACTTTATATTTTTTAAATATTTTTATCTGAACCGGAAGTAGTACTTTTACTCTAGAGAATCGATGCTTTTTATATATTTCTCAGAAACCTTTTAGTTTATTGAACTGAAATTTCATATTTTCATATTTCATATTTGTCTGGCCCCAGTGTCATATTGGAGTGACCTGTAAAAACACTGTGGTATACTTGTATATTAAAATAAATAAATATCTAAAAGTTTGAGCTTAACACCAAATTTAGTGAAGACCCGTCAACCGAAAGTGGCAGTTTACTCTTGTTCAATTTTTTTCTACTCTTTAAATATATGTGCTTTCATTAATGTCATGTAAATAAAAAAAATCAGCAAGTTTGATAAATCGAAAGTGGGATTTTTCCTATTAGAAAAGTCAAAAATGTTCTGAACACGTGATTTTTTTTCTATACTACTGAACGTATTGAACGTATATTATTACTTACGAAGAGTTGATACAACTACCTATTTTAAATTGGAATGTTCATACAATCACTTACATAAATCTTAATTTATAATAAATTTACATTCAATTACAAAAAAAACGTATTTTTACTGTGAATAAACTCGATCTCTTGAATAAAGATTTACTTAAAATGGTTCGAGTCATGTCCAATTAAAAATGCAAACAGAATCAAATTGTTGAATTTCGGAATGAAAAACAAACATCATACCCACTCTTTCGTTATTCTTGGAAAATTTTGCATCAAGCAATTCGTACAAACGATCCGAGTATGCTCAAGACACCAGCTCTGAATACCAGGCGCTTCCAGCACAAATCCAATCATAGTTCCGTATAACCAATTCCATATTCACAAACAACCGGATTCAATTTATGCGTTTCGGAAACAAAACTTGAACAATTTTACATTCGTCCCCAAACGACGGGACGCGAAAGTTTAATGCGAAACGTGCAATAATAATCACTGAAAACGGCTCTGGGGGATAAAGGACGATGCAACTTTGGTAATATCAACAAATTTCACTTAATGGCACAAAACGCTCGTAATATATAATATGTACATTATATTCGGTTTGTTTGTTTGAAACAGTGTTGATTTACTACTTGGGCTAGTTTTTATCCCATATGGTTATATCACTTGTGGACGTGAGTGTGTGTGCGCCTTTATGGATAGGTTTGTATTGATTTATACCCGGCCGGGTCGAAAGCAACGTCAACCTACTCTATCGCCATTATGTGACGTCACAGGATAATAGATTTTACTAATGTGTAGGTATAATTATAATACGATGTTCATCCATTAAACTTTAACCGAAATAGTACACTTTGTGTTGAAATAATATATTGTATTCACAGAAACACAGAACACATATGTATATAAAGTGTAGTAAAAATCAGCTGATAACTAAAAATAAAACTATTTATGTTTGATCTGTGTACATATTATGTAGCTTAGAAAGTTTGTTTTGGAGGAATAAACAATTAAATTTGAGGTTATGAGTTGCAGCCGGCAATATGTATACTCATTTATGCCGGGAACCTTACAGTTTAGAATAGTTTATTAATACTAAGATTGCTTTAAGAATAGATTATCAATGAGTAATTGTCCATAAATGAGTTTATGTATTTACAGAAATGAACTTTTCAATCATCAGATAAATTAAATCAGCTGATAACTAAAAATAATTGTATGTGATGTATGTATGTAAGCTTATTGTAAATCATATTAACAATTAGATACAACATAACTTCTTATTAAATACTTATCTCGCAGATAAAACTCCGTGAAGAGATATACTTTTAGCCGTGAAATGTCAGATTTGACATATTTGGCCAAAAATCAATATATATCGTGTATTACATTACATGAAGCTAGACGCCAAATTTGAAATTTATATATACATATGAGAGTTAAAACTATAAATATTTAAATATTAGAGATAACGAGAACCTATAGAGCAAATTTTATAAAATATAGAGTGAATTATAGGCGTTTAAACAATTAAAATCTGAAATGGGCATATCAAGGCGAAAAGATTGAAGATAGATTATGGTAGCCTTACGTACCGTCAAAGACGTCACCGTATCCAAGATTCTGGATATTTCATACGCATTGTATACGATATTTTATCTCCAACGTAATGGCAGACGATACATTAACGTATATTGATGACCAAAATGAGCAATATGGCAAAGTATGAAAACGATCGGATAAGAGATAAAAATGACCACTGACACGAAAGTCATGTGAAACTTAAAGGAGGTAATTAATAAGTAATAATAAAAAATCAAACAAATTTAAAATTCAGTGTCTTTGTAATTGCATACAACAGGCGTAATGTACATTTGTATAAGCAATATATGTTATTGAAATTGCATAAAACAGGCGCAATATTCACATCTACAGATGTACATGTTGTAAGTACCCGAAATTGCATAAAACAGGCGCAGTTTGGGGCTTCGTTCAACATACGGAAAGGGGACCTTCGATCCAAACTTAGCGGCTCTACGTATGTATTTATATTGAAAACTGATACATTTCATAGCGGACAAACACTTGCTCTCAAAACCTCCGATCCCAAGTTTAGAGCCCTTTCCAAACCCATCAAGGATCTCAGTTTTCACTTTCCTATATACTGTGTACGTATGTACATATGTATTTAATGTAACAAAACATGGCAGGCCGAATCAATTTCCTTGGCTGACCTAATGCGACCCGCATTTTGATATGCCTGTCTTAATACATATACGATGATAACGGAGCTCGACCACCGATTGAGAGTCTCTGTCGTGGGTGATTCAGACCCCGATCGTTAACATTTACGACGATATTGACGATACTGTAAAATACGCATCAAAATCGACTTTAGTGCCGACCGGTCGACAATAATGAACGGCCGCCGCCATTAAACCGAAAACGAACGATTAGACCCGAAAGTGTAAACTCCCAGTGCCCCAATTTCGAACTATCACCTGCGTGACAGACGTGAATTTACAACGATGATCCCCACCCTCTACTCTCCCAATCCTCTGCTCTCCTCCTACACATCGAAAAACACTCGATAAAACAATGGTGAGATCGTTGCGAACCTTTAGTTATTGTTATATCTTAGGTTTCGCCATATTGCTCACCATAGATGTCTCTGTGGTTGTTTATCGAATATAAAATTCGTATTGTTACATGAAAGTTATTCGTCGTTATTTATCGTATTAATACGATATTTGTAATATCTGACGATAGATGTCAGATATTGTTTAGATTTACATGTATCTATGTAATAATTATGTGGACCAGGAAGGCGCGTTTGGGGTTTACCTGTTAAGCCTTCCTGGTATATTTGTATATATGTATGTATGTAAAAATATGTATGTAAAAAATAAATAAATAAAATCATATAACAAATATGTATGCTGTATGTGGGTGAAGCAGTCGAGATGGATAACAGTCAAAACAGGTGTGTTTGTATAGCTGTCAATTTTGAAAACACACTAAAACAAATTCGTTTCCCATAACACTGAGCAACAACAAAAAAATACCAGAGCGGAGACTAGCCAATCTTTACTAAGTTTGACCCACTAAATTCGAATATGATATTGATTTTTGTTGGTGGGTGATCGTTTACGAGATATGAGCGTTTAAAAAAATCCGCGATTTTTACAGTTTTTTGGCTTTTGCGGTCTTTAACTCAAAATTTAGAATTGGTTCGCTCAAAGTAAGTATTGGAATCAATAGTCAGATATTTTTCCTATTAATTGTTATATTTCATTGCTTTAAAATACTTCTAATTAATTGTCTAGCAAATTTTAAAAGTCAAAAATATATTTTTTTTTACGGATTTTTTTTTCGTCCTATTTTTCATTTATTTGGCAAATTTTTTATTTCACCACGTTTATAAGGATTGGTTTTCTATTTCAATATTTTTTTTTTTTATCTAAACGTTCTAACTCAAGTGGTAATTGCAATTTAAATGCTTTCGTTGTGTATATGGTTGTAGCGTGAGTGACGAATAACATACTACGAATCCAGCCACACCAATAACACTGACCAACAAAAAATCACGTTTTTGAGTTGCCAGAGCGGAGACTAATCAATCTTTAAAGTCATTATCAAATTCGAATATGATAATGACTTTTGTTGGTTCTCGATCGTTTACGAGATATGAGCGCTTAAAAAAATGCGTAATCCTTACAGTTTTTTGGCTTTTGCGGTCTTTAACTCAAAATCTAATATTGCTGTGCTCAAAGTAAGTATTAGAATCAATAGTCATGTTTTTTTCTATTGATTTTGATTTTTTATTGTTTGAAAATACTTATAATTAATTGTCTAGCAAATTTTAAAAGTCAAAAATATATTTTTTTTACGGATTTTTTCTCCGTGCCTTCTTGCGTTTATTTGGCCAGTTTTTTTATTTCATCACGTTTATAAGGATTGGTTTTCTATCTCAATATATTTTTTTATCTAAACGTACTAACTCGAGCGGTAATTGCGTTACAAAAGCTTTCGTTGATGGCCGTGTACGAACAAATTAGTAACACAGAAGCGTTGGTGCAAGCGAGATGGGAAGTAGTCCGACTGTTTACGCGTGTAAGCGATCAGACTTCCCATCTCGCTTGCACCAATGCTTCGCGTGTCTCCCTAAATGTGCGTGAACAATTCCCTTCATTGAGCATTACATGAATGGTCGGGAAACGTATGTCATAACAGACGTAAACACAAGTCTGTCCGAACAGTTTAATTTACAATATTAATTATTATTATGCACTTTATTCATAATATGCACTTTATTCACTTTATTTATGGTCATCTTTTTATTTATCCCATATTAATTGTATTGAGAAAGTTCAACTTAAATTTATTAAATCCTTACGCTACCTTTTTCCTACCTATACCCATTCTACTGTTTCCGACATTTTAAAAATCCTTTCTTTTAACAATCTTTCTGTCAGGCGACGACATACTGATGCTATATTCTTCTTTAAGCTCATAAATGGTTTCCTTGATTGTTCTGATTTACTGAATAAGGTTAATTTCAGAATCCCAGTTCGGTACTCTAGACGCGTTGCACTCTTTTCACTTGATCCTTTCAATACTAATTCCCAAAAATATTTTTATCTGCAGCGCGTTTATCGTATGTTTAACGGAGAGCTGAATGAGGTTGATCTATTTGGTATTTCCCTACATCAATTCAGGTCTAACATCAAGAGAATCTTGACCGATTGATTCATTTCTTCTCCTATTCTATTTTTCCAATATTTTTATACTTTAGTTTAGTTATGTAATGTGCTATTTAATCATATTATAGCTTTCATTCTTTTCCTTTTCATTTGTTTATTTTGTATTTACCTTTTTCATTTGTTTTATATTTGTAAATTTCAATTTCTTCTTATATTCTATTTTATAACCTTTTCCAAATATTTTAATACTATAGTTTAACTATGCAATGTTCTACATATTTTGTCATGCCTTTATTATTTATTTTTTAATTTGTTTTCCTTATATTTATCTTTTTCATTTTTGTAAAAATCTATTATTGGACTCGGATGTTACATATATTATTTATTTACTATTTGTTTTTTATACATATCTATGTACATCCTGTCTGTTGATTTTTCAATTAATAAAATAAAATAAAAATAAAATAAAATAATATATGTACATATGTACGTATGTATGGTACATATTCGATCAACTGCACTTCGAGTCAGTCGTGTAACAGTTGCAGTATTTTACATAACTGATCCTTTGGGAACCAATATACTAGTCCCAACAACAATGAATACAATTGCAGGGAAGCATACCCGGAAATAAATTCGCAGCACTAGTGGACATTTGGCGCAATGCAAAATCCGCCATTGTTCCGCGTTGGCCACAAGTTATTTACGTTGAGCTCGGCAAACTTTGAACCTAAGCCCCAAAACGACGTGCAATTTCGACAGTCTTTGCAAACGTCGGACAAAACCGTCATGAATTTAAATTAATTATTTAAAAGTGGTCTACAGTCATTGAACACCTCCTTGTTGTATCATTATACAATACTTGTATGTATTTTGCCCGATGAAATGTCATCTCATGGGTTATGGCATATCAAATTATTAAAAAAATTAAAAGAAATATATCCGCACGCGCTTGTATTTTTTTCAAATAACTTTTAAATATATTTATATTTAATTGCTGAATATGGAAAAAAATGGTAAAAATACCTATCTATCTACATATAAACAATATAAAACACCAATAAATTGAATAAATTTTCAATAAATGGCGCTAAGTGCTCAGAAACTTATTTCCCTAGAGGAAACATTGGTAACAAACAGTATATATAGAAGTTTTTTGTTTATCTGTTTTTGTGTATGTATGTTTTGTTGGCAGTGCTTTAACTGTGACGTACATATTTCAAATCAAAACGACTATTATAGTACGGCGAGCGTTATCTTACACAGACACACAGAATAGCGATATTATATATATATATATATATATATATATATATATATATATATATATATATATATATATATATATATATATGCTTTCGAACATAGTGGTCACGGGTTCGAGTCCCATTGGCTGCTGGTGATTGGTCGATCGTTTCCTATCAGAGTTGGCCCAATTTATCTGATTTTCATTGAAACGGTTCCAACAAATTGGCAACCTTTACACATTTCTCGCAATTTTCGCGTTTTCAACCTTTAAACAATTCTTGCAATTTCGAAATTCATCTCGGATTTCGCTGATGCGTATAAAAATGCTGCAAAACTTGTCCATACATGTCTCGCAATTTTTTGCTTTGAGTTTTTCAGCATCTCTACTTATAACGATTATATAATTATAATTATAACGATTTATATTAAAAAAATATATACATATAGGAATGATTTTTAAACGAGCCGTATGTGTGGTTGGCCAAACTGCTAGGGATAAAGTGTGTGTGGTATGCATGGGAGAGACCGGATGCGTGTTGCTATGGTCACTTGTTGGAGAACAAGCCGGGCGACATGGTTATAATAAATAGATCTGACTGAATCTGCGCTTTTCACTTGGAATCCTTCACATCCGGATCATATATACATATACTCCAAAAGTATAAGTTGATCCAGTAATATTTTCATGGGACAATTTATCCATAGATTTCTCTATGTTGCTTTGTTAAAATTACTCTAAAACTTGTATTTCGATGTTTGTAACTGGCCAAGAAGGCGCATTGGAGTTTACCTGCTAGGCTTTCCTGGTTTATATAATACATATGTGTATGTAAAAATGAAATAAAATAAAACGTATATTTATTTCATGGAAGGCAAAACCTTGTTACATTATTCTCCAATACGTGAATGTTCGTTTTGAAATTTGAGTAAGTTTTCTTCGCTATCTTTTACTGCAAACCACTGAATCTCCTAGGGCAGTTAATAAGGTCTTGTCGCGACTCAAACATACCCCAGTATCCCGCAGGGCTCGCAAAACGAAAATTGCCCTATTAGGGTCTCGACACAAACAAAACTACCCCCAAAACCCACCCCCTGCATTATCTTCCTAATTTTCATTAACGTCGTCGGTGGCATGTTAAGTGCTCCGCTCGAACCCTCTTCTTTTACCTTGCAAACTTGCAAAACCTAAACGAAAAAGTTAGCCCTAAAAAATAACCAATTTAACCAGCACTTTACAGTGTCTCGCACGGAAAATACTAAAACTAGCGAAACCCTCTATGTTTTCAGCTACAATTAAATTCCGTAAAAGATAATTACTCCAATCTAAAAAGAAATCTACACAAATGCATACAATATAGTATTTTGTCTGCATTTGTGTAAATTTCTTATTGAATATACATATAAGATTTTGGGGTCTACCTCACGGGTCGGAATGTGAAACAGAAAACGCAAATATCGGAAGGCAAAGATCGAAAATCGAAAGATCAAAAAAAAAGGGTGCATGGTAAACGGTACATACTCACTTAATTTGCGCGAGCAGGATACAACAGGAACAAGAGGAACAGGCTTTTCCTCCCATATTCTGCGCGCGCACATTAATACGGGAGGAAAAGCCTGTTCCTCTTGTTCCTGTTGTATCCTGCTCGCGCAAATTAAGTGAGTATTTACCGTTTACCATGCACCCTTTTTTTTATCTTTCGACTTAAGATCTTTCGATTTTTGATCTTTGCCTTCCGATATTTGCGTTTTCGGTAATTTCACATTCCGGCCCGTCACGGAGACCGAAGATTTTGACAGTCACTGATGCAGATCTAATTTAATACATTCAAGTATGTATATGTTTCCTATATATGTATATTTAAAGAGTAGTTAAATACGCCCTCGTGGGATTTAACCATTGTGCAATACATACATATTTACAAATATTTATTTATTTTTAAAATACATGGGGCCCATACACCCACGGGGTTTGACTTAATATAAATAATAAAATATATAAAAACACAAATATTCATAACAATAATAAGATAAAAGAAAAAAAGTAAACATGAAAAAAAATATTAAATAAGAAAAAATACCAAAAGATAAAAAAAACCAGCAGCATAGTTCGGTCGTTAAGCTTCTGCTTAGCGTCGAGAGGCGCCGGGTTCGATCCCATGAGCTGACCTCGATTGAAACGAATTTTTCTGAGTATATATGTAGTGCTGCTGGTCAGAAATGGATATTTGTGACTCCAGGTCGATCGTTTCCTATCAGAGTTTGCCAATTTCCTCTGATTTCATTGTTGAAACGGTTCCCGGTAAAATTGGCTAAATATCCTTCCTACCTACTATGTCACCACTATTTGAGATTGATTAATGTACAATAAAATGTATGTACAATTCATAGATGTCTCGTTAATTTGCGAGTTTTTCAGTGTCTCGTAATTCAGTGACTTGTATAATAAAAAAAATGCTGCAATGTTTTTAATTGGCCAGGAAGGCGCATTGGGGTTACCTGTAAGGCCTTCTTGGTATATTTCTATGTAAAAAAAAAAACATAATTAAAATATCTGGAACGGCAACATATTAACTAAAAGAAACTAAAATATAGAAAAGATATTGGAAAATAAGAATTACGAAAATCCTTGTTTAAGGAATATATCTCGCTTGATAAATATACTCAAATGTAATTTTATGTTGATATTATGTTTTTAAAAAACATTTTTGATGTGCGTTATGCGGAAAATCAATTTTCCAAGGTAAAGTAAAAAAAAATTCATTGATAAAATTCAAATGCAAATTTTCCCTAGTATTTGAGTGACACCTATGGTGCGACACATAATCTATTATGATTAGTATTAATATTCTAAAATTTAAAATCAAACTATGTACATATATCCCTACTTGTTTCAAACTTTAAAATAAAAATAAAAATTGTAATATATTAAAATTGGAATTATTTGTTTTTTATTATAATAAAAGTAATGAAAAATGTAATACAAATGTGTTTATTAAATTTAAACAATAAAAAAATATATTTTTATGAACAATAGCATAAACATTTTTATAGACATGAGCATAATCTATACAATAATATACACAATCGACACACACATTATTTAAAAACCATGGATTGTTTTAAAACCTCGATTACGAATTTTCGTGTTTATAAACGAAAATAAAATGAGTTAGCATTGGAGCAATACATTAAGTATTATATAATATTATAGATAAGAGTTAAAACCAGTAGCAACAATCATTCTTCTATTTTCAATAGTTACATAGTTGTTTTTTTGTGCGGTTTTTCCACTATCATTGAAATTATCTTGAAGAAAATACGTTTTTCGGTTATTAATCAATTCTTATTAATTGTATTTGTAACTTTAAATTTTATTCCTTGTGAGTGCAAAATATGCATGGCGGATTAGAGTAATTTGTCGAATTCTATTATCGATGATCTTATTTTTTTTTATTTCAAAATGTGTTTTATCTGTGAGAAGACGATTATTTTAATATCATATGAGTGGTTATTTCCATGCGGTTTTTCGTTATTATTGTAAACAAAATATTTTAAAAACATATTTTTCTGTGGTATACATAATGTCATATCCATGTAAGCAATCTAATGCTAGTCCTTTGACCCTGAATTCGTTTTAAAAAACTCGAAAAACTGTTTTTATTCTTGCAAAAGATGTGATTAACAATTCAATCGTTTGAAATTTTTGTTTATTTAAAAATTACGTTTATTATAAAATTGATCAATAGAGGAGTCGAGGGGAAAATAAATTCGATCTTCTCAATGATTATGAAGAAATAAATTTGTTTATTTTATTTAATAACCTTATTCTAATTACATTAAAAATAAAATCGTTGACTTGCACGTATTTTGATGTATATTTGTTTTTATTCCAAATTTTACTCTCATTTTTTTATTAAATTGATATGTTTGTTTATGAAATTGATATGTTTGTTTATGAAATTCTTGTTTATGAAATGCAACAGCATGGTTAAGATACCCTTATCTATCGAGATAAAACCGCAGAAGGACAGTGCTCCAAATCATTCGCTGCTGTTCTTTCCAATTGGTAAGTCGAACTTTATTATGCTTAGCACTTATAGTTATATTGTCTAATTTTTAATCTTGTTTTTCAGGAGAAATCTAAGAGAAAACCAGAAACAAGATGTTCATACTGAAGGCGAAGTCCGATTTTGCTGCAAAACGGGTGGAGTATTTGTTTGACGCCATGAAACGAGATAAGAAATGCGACACGAGTTTTGCTGTTCGAAACCGATAGTATTTTAATTCGAATCCAAAAATTCTTAAACTCCAAATTGTTTTGTCAGTTTAATTATCATTTATCATAATTGCAGCTTCCACGTGCACTTGATCGTATTATCGGCGTGCAGCGAATTCTTTGGGAGAAATATACATCAATTGAGTGAGACTTTTTCCCCTTTTGACTTCGACGTTATCGATGCAATCCTGAAGTATTGTTACACTGGAGAAATAAGTACGAGTTCATTATTATCTGAAGTAACCAATTCAAAATGCATATTTTCGTCATTAAATTTAATAATTGAAATATAATATTAGGCATAGATGACCGTCACTACGACAAATTAATGGAGCTAGCCAATCGACTTGAAGTGAAAATTCCACCGCGATATGAAACGGTTGATCTTTCTAATTGTTTGGAAGTTTTGAAATCAACGGAAGATTCCGAATTGAAGACGAAGGCAATGGATTTGACTCTGGAAAATTTCGAGACGGTGAGTGTTGATTATATAAAAAAATATGTCACTGAAATATTTTTCAATTCCACTTCTGTTTCAGCTGCACAAAACTCAAGATTTTCTCAATCTGACAGCCTCTAGCGTGATCGAAATCTTGAAATCGAATTATTTGAATGTGCCTTCCGAAGAAGAAGTATTCAATGCTGTTAAATCGTGGGTAAATCATGATAATGCAAACCGTAAAAATGAATTGGCACAGCTGATGAGATCCGTGAGGCTATCCTTGCTCTCGATGGAGGTATTTTAGATGCATTGAATGTTGCAGTTTATTCAAAAATATCCATTTGAATAATGTTTTGTATTTTCAGTTTTTCATCGACGAAATAATAACGTTCTGTCATTCGTGTGCAGAGTGTATGACCACTCTTAGACAAGCAATTAAAGACAAGAATGATAAATCTTTCATCGCAAGAGAGACCCCTCGTAGAAAAATAAAAGGAATAAAAATGGCACTGGTTGGGGGGTTTGATTTTGATGTGAGTTTTGTATATCACAAGTATAATATTTTGATTGGATTGTTAATTAATTATTTTATTGCATAACGTGTTTTCAGATGGCAAACACCATCGATATATTTGACGGACTAAAGAACAGTTGGACTCTATCCAAAAACATTGGAATTAATAAACATTCTTTTGCGTCTGTCGTCGTCGGAGATTGGATCGTTATCATCGGCGGAAAGAATTCTTCATGGGATACATTGACTTCAGTAACGTTTTACGGTGTTGCAAAGTAGAAATGCTTTAGAGAAATCTGAATATAACCAATTTATTTGTTTTCAGGTGGAATATATTGATTTGAAAAGCGGTCAGAAACAGCCATTGAAGCCCTTAAATCAAGCTCGTTCTTATTTCTCAGCAGTGACACTTCGTCACGGTTCGTCCACGGATGTCTACGCCATTGGTGGTGATGGTGGTGGCATTTTATCTTTATCTTCAGTGGAAAGGTGATTAAATAAATGGCAATCATTTCATCAGATCGATTGAAAGATAAGTTGACGATTATTGATTTCGATTAGGTGGAGCAGCAAGACTGGGTATTGGGAGATCATCGCTCCATTGTTGGTGGCTGTCAATCGGCATAGTGCTTCTGTCATCGCCGATAAAATATACATAACAGGAGGGCTTACACGTGATTTGACATCTATGAATAAAGTGCAGATGTATTCAGTGGAGACCAATTCTTGGACTTACCGCGCTCAGATGATTCACGGAAGACATAGTCATTCGGTGAATATCAATTAATTTTATTCACAACTATCGCAAATAATATAATATAACTCTCCAAAATAAAATTGCTCTCTTATTATAGAAAAAGTGCAAAAAGCATTTCTTCGTTTTCTTTATAAGAAAGAGTATGGGTACTACCCATATTTCTATCCTACTCCTTTCCTTTTGGGCATGCTTGGGTATAATTCCCTTGAACTTCTCTTCCCTTCCCTTAAACTTCTCGTTAATTCGTTTCGTTCTCCAGCTATTGCGTGGTAATACGTCATGCCCGTTGTTGCTGGAACAGTTGGGACTTTATGTCCCTAATAATTATGTGCGTGGTAGACATCATCATTTGATGGTTGTACCTGCTGCTCGCACAGTTCTTTTTCGAATGGCTCCTATTCCAAGAGCTATTCGACTTCTCAATGAAATCGTTGCTGCTGTCCCTGAATGTGATATTTTCCACCTTGGGGAGCGTAGATTATCGGATATTATTTTAACATATTTATCTGGTAACCTGCGCTCATCATTACTTTCTTAATTTGAATGTGATGAATGAGTGGAATCTTAATCTACTCTCTTCCATTTGGGCCTCGCTGTGATTTTATTTTTATTTATATTTTGTTTTATTTTATTTTACTTTTTCTTTCTCCTTTGTATATTTTTATATACTATTTTAATTTTGTTCAGTGTAAACAAAGAATGGGATTTATGGATTTTATTTTTAATTTTTACACTTTTGTTATTTTTTTTCTCCCTGAATGATGTATTATTTTCCTTTTGTTACTTTTTTTTTATTATTTTATTTTACCATGTTTTCTACTTTTGCTTTTTTCCTTTATTTACAGTTTACTTGTTTTTATATCATGTTTTTATATATTTTTCAAATGTAGGCCATTGTGGCGCATTAGGTTCTTCCTGTAATGCCACAATGGTCCAAAACTATTAAATAAATAAATAAATAAACAAAAATTGTTTTTCACCATTTTAGAGCATCGCATTCAAAGGGAAACTTTACGTCGCTGGTGGATATATTTGGCAAACTTCTACCGTTTTAGACAGTGTGGAGCATTACGATCCGAGTGCAAATGTGTGGACAGTATTCACCAAACTACCGGAACCTGCACGCGGAATCAGTCTCGGCTGTTTCCAAAATAAACTGCTTAGCGTGGGTGAGTTTTTTTTTACAACTTAATTTGAATGTATGGGTCTTAAATGTAGAATTAATCTATTGTTTTGATTTTCAGGTGGATCTGATGGGAAAAGTAATTTAAGTGATGTATGGGAATACGACGAGATGAACAAATCTTGGAAAGCTTCAACAAGTCTCAGCAGAAAGAGAAGAAATGCGGTTGCACATGTCATTCCATTTGATTCGATTATTTGATCGGCTGCAGTTTTTTGGTATTATTTGAAAAAAATGTAGCATGAAATAATCATAAAATATGATTTTTTAGTGTATCCAAATGTTTGAATAAATACATAACATGCAACAAATTCTCAAAATATATTTCATTTTTATGTGAATATTTAATGTTTATTTACATAAATAAATAATATTATCTAAATGAGCTGAAATAGATAACACTGTTCGACAAATGACGACTTTTAAAGTTTCAGTGACAGGATATGACTTTTCTTATAGATCTATGCCCAGTGAACACGAATCTGGTAATAAAAAGTGTTGATTGGCTCGAGATTCGGAGATATACATATGTGTTTTTTATATCGCGCGATTTTTCTATATCTTGGTGTTGTTCGGTCGATTTCTCAAAATTTGTTAATTTTCTGTTCAAAATGAATATTGGAATCTACAGTCGGGTATTTTATCTTTCATTTTTAGTACTTTTCAGCTTTCAAATCTCTCTAAGTAGTCGTCCAGTTAAAATCAAAAGTCAAAATTACGTATTTTCATTTGGGATTTTTTCCCACTGTTAATACTACATTATATTGAGTATTTTCTATGTTTATTAGGATAGTGTTCTGGCCACACTATTTTTTGATTTCGTTTAAAAGGGTCAACTGGAAGTGTAATGAATTTAAAATCGGTAAAATTGCGAGCAAAAAGCTCGTACTAGTGTTTACTCGTATTTACACGAATCTGAATTGAATTAATAGGGATAATATATTAAATTATCTTTATAAGAGAGTTTAATAAAATTCCAGTTAGAAAAATCATATTTCGACTATTCTTGTGGATTAATAACAAAAATTCGTTTATTTTATCGAGGTAAGCCAGTTATCAATAGAATTTTTGTTATTAATCCACAAGAATAGTCGAAATATGATTTTTCGAAGTGGAATTTTATTTAATTCTCATATAAAGATAATTTAATATATTATTCCTATTAATTCAATTCAGATTCGTGTAAATACGAGTAAACACTAGTACGAGCTTTTTGCTCGCAATTTTACCGATTTAAAGTTCAGCACACTTCCAGTTAACCCTTTTAAACGAAAAAAAAATAGTATGGTCAGAACACTATTATAATAAACATGTTTCAATAGAAAATACTCAATATAATATAGTATTAACAGTGGGAAAAAATCCCAAGTGAAAATACGTAATTTTGACTTTTGATTTTAACTGGACGACTACTTAGAGAGATTTGAAAGCTGAAAAGTACTACAAATGGAAGATAAAATACTCGACTGTAGATTCCAATATTTATTTTGAACAGAAAATTAACAGATTTTGATAAATCGACCGAACAACACCAATATGTAGAAAAATCGCGCGATTTAAAAAACACATATATCTCCGAATCTCGAGCCAATCAACACTTTTTATTACCAGATTCGTGTTCACTGGGCATAGATCTATAAGAAAAGTCATATCTCGTCTCTGAAACATTTTTCGTGTCGAACAGTGTAATCAAGGAAACCATTTAGGAGCTTAAAAATTAATGTAGCGTCAGTAAGTCTTCGCCAGAATGATTGTTAAAGGACAGGAATTTTAAAATATCGGTAACAGTAGTAGTGTGGTCGTAGATAGGAAAACGGTAGCGTTAGGATTTAATACATTTTAGTTGGACTTTTTCAATACAATTAATATGGAATATATAAAAAGGTGACCAGATAATTGAGGCAAATTCAATGTGACACATCATTGAAGGGGTGACACGACAACTCGTTCACAGATTTTCCGTAAACCGATGATGCGCTCCAGGCATTACGTATACGGCCATCTCTTTCTCACCCCGTCTGTTCACCATGATCTCGTTTACTCTGCCATTACGTATGCAGCCATCTCTTTCACAGACCAATTTTTCACCGATAACAGACGGTATTGGAGATGTAATGGTCGATGAAATTGGAAAATAAATAAAATATGCCCAATAGATTATTATATATAACAATAATGCTTGACGACACAATTGATATTGCAAGTCTGTCTCAGCTTTCTTCTTTATTTCGATGTGTAAAAGATGGTGACTTTCTAGAAAGATTACTCGGCTTTTCGATGTGAGCAAAAATCTTATATTTTTTTCCAGGGATCTAGAGCAACCACTTTTTTTTTTTACATACCTCTTAGGGCGGTTTCAGACTAGCGTATTTTTCTGCGCGTATATCGTTGTTTCGGCATACGCGCTTACACGCGTGCTTCAAAAAACCGGACTCGCGTACACGGGCTTATTCCAGCGTGTTCGCTCCAACCGGTAGTGGTGATTTAGTATCAACATGGATAATACGAGCTTATAAGCGCGTCTTCGCTCGTACGAGTTGCGCGTATGGAAAACGACGCGCCTATACGCGCCTACATGCACTTCAAAAAACGAGATTATACGCGCGTATAAAACGCTAGTCTGAAGCCGCCCTTATACAGTTCACATGATTATTTACTCCAGCTCCGCTCCGCGCTCCGGTATATTTTAAATAGCCATCATATGATTTAAAAACTTTATTTAATTGATTTATTAATTTTATTTATATTATATGTGAAAAATAAGGAAAAAAGTTTATTTATAGACAATTTATTTATTATTAAAATATTAAATATACATACAAATAATGAACAAATAACTACATGGTGCACATCAGATTATCTTGAAGTGCCATGGTAGCAAAAATAGAAAAAATAATCCAGAATATAATTTGATTACGATGGATACTTAAAAAATAAATTCATTTGCATAAAAAAATAAAGCAGTAAAATGTGTTTTATTTTTATTTATTATCGTTAAATCTTTTAAATAAAATTGCAGACAAAAAAATCGTCTTCCATTCTTTGCCTTTTTTCACTCAACACTAATTTTAATGCGGAAAAAAGTCGTTCGACACTTGCTTGAGTGGTGGGTATACATACATACTAGATGCAATTCTACACGCTGCTCGGGGTAAATGTTAAATCCGTTCTGGGTATATATTTAAAGCTTCAAATACAGATTTTACTTTAAGTCTACCTATACTTTTATAGGGGATGAAACGAATGAGACGACTAGCATGTTGATGCACGTGTTTTTATTATGGCAGACGAAGGCGGAGTGAGGTAGCAACTCTGAAACACGGCTGAGTTGGTCCCAACTCGCAGGAAGGTGACCGAACTCGACCATGTCATATAGCGAGCCACCACACTTTCTATAACATAACAATATTCTTGTGTTTGTTTTTCAAATTTCTAAAAAGCCTTTTTCTATATTGTTTATTGCTGGAACTCGTTGACGTTCTTCGAGTCTATGTAATTCCCTTTCAAAATCTTCATCTTCTGAGGAATTAATGTGTGTGTATTCATATTTTGAGATGATGGTTGAAAAGTGAGGTTATGCATCGCTTGGCAGGTTTGCCATATGTCAAATGATGTCAGGGTTACCAACCACGACATATTAAATTTACCATAAATTGAAAAACAAATTTAAAAAAACGCATTCACCTAATTTTTAAATTTTGAATGAAATTCTAATAAAAAAAATATATCGGAGCAGTCGAGCACAAAAAATTTCCGTGCTCCGGCACCGCTCCTGCTCCGAGCAAAAACTCGTTGCTCCACTGCTCCGCGCTCCTGCTCCGCGCTCCTGCTCCGCGCTTCGCTCCAGATCCCTGTTTTTTTCTTATTTTCTTCATTAAGTCTTGAATTTCTTTTTTTTATCGAATTGAAATAGTGAATGTCCCCGATCTGTAATTTTGTAAATCTGGCAACCTGTATATGAGTGAAATCAATAGGGGGTGGTTTTTATAAGACTTTATTTATTATGAAGAAGACTATCGTTTAATATTTTAATTACCTCATATGCTTGAATTGAAGAAGTCCACGACTTCGGCACGATTAAACTTTGTTGCATAATCCAAAGGTGTGTTGCCACTTTTATCCGTGGCGGTAGTGTCGGCCCCATGGCGGACGAGTAAACCAACAATGGCGACCCTTCCACACCCAGCTGCCAAATGAAGAGGAGTTTTGCCAACGACGTCTTGGACATTCACATCTATGTTTTCCACGTTCTTGATGATATAATCTACAGCCTGGTATCGAAAGTGCACGGCGGCTACATGCAACAGAGCACGACCAGATTTATCCAATATATGAGGATCGGCGCCATAAAACAGCAACAGTTTCACATCTTCGAATTTGCCGTTACATGAAAGATGGTGTAATGGCGATCGGCCTTTCGAATCGAACACGTTAACTTCCACACCTTCTTCCAAGAGTGAATGAATTATTCGCGAATGACATTTCACTGCCGCACAATGTAAAACAGATCGGCCAAGTTTGTCGCAAACGTTGATCTTTGCATGCGCTTTGATCAATATAAAGGTTGTATTGACATTATCACTGCTCGATGCACAATGCAGTGGCGTGCGATTGAATTTGTCCACTGAGTTTGGATTGGCACCCAGTTTAATCAACAATTTAACTGTATCTGATGTATCTAACTCGTCTTGCAATTTGCTCATAGAAATATCATGGAGTGGTGTATTTCCAAATTTATCGGCAACATTTGGATCGATTCCTTCTTCGATCAAAAATTCAATCATCGCTTCGTTCCTCCCGTGTACAGACAAATGTAATAAAGAATTTCCCACTTTATCCTTGGCTCCCAAATCAAAATCGGGTCCTATTATAGATTTAAATGCAAAAACGTCGCATCCATGAGCCGCAAAATGGACTAGGGTTTCGCCCAGCTTGGTAACAACTTTTAGATCGGCTCCGTTCGCCAAAAGTAAGCTCATTGCTTCAAATTTTCCAGTTTTGGCAGCCCAAAAGAGTGGTGTATTTCCTCCCTTGTCAGTCACGTTAACTTCCACTCCTCTATTAAGAAGATGTTGCATTATTCGAAGACTGCCATAGCCCGAAGCCCAGTGTAGTAGTGTGGTATAATTTTCATGCAGATGGTTAATGTCAACTCCATTGTCTATTAAGAATTCGAGTGCGTCGACGGCGTCAAATTTCATAATTAAATTAAGAACTGTTTTATTTAGATTGCCTGAAATTTGTTCAGCTCCTCTTTCTAAAAGCAGTTTCGTTACTTGAGAATATTTTTTATTTGCAGCAATAATGAGTGGTGTCATGCCATCTTTAGTCGCCATATTAATATCTATTCCCTTATCTAACAAAATGGTCAAAATTTTAAGACTGTTTTCATTTGCTGCATAGTGTATTGGTGAAATGCCCTCCTCATTGATAAAGTTTGGATCTGCTCCATTTTCCAAACATAATTCAAATTCCAACACGGCATCCGACATCGCCAAAAAATGAAGAATCGTATTTCCAAATTTATTCTTAATTTTAAGAGTAGCTCCTCTTTCTATTAACAAACGCACGGCGAGAAGATGTTTGTACCTCGCAGCACAAAGGAGTGGTGTATCATCATCATCATTAGTAGTGTTGATGTTCACTCCCTTATCTAAAAGCAGTTCAATCATTCTTAAATTACCCTCAACCGCAGCCCAATGAAGTGCCGTAGAGTTTTGCTTATTACGGATGTTTGGATCAGCTCCCTTTATTATAAGTTTTTGAAATTCTTCAACTGCATCAAATTTAGCTAGATAGTGAATTACTAAATTTCCACTTTCATTAGCAATCGTTTCATCAGCTCCGCTTTCTAATAAAAGATTCACCGCTTTCAATTTATTATTTCTTGCGGCACAAAGGAGTGGTGTGTCACCATCTTTATCTGTCTCATCAATATTTACTCCATTATCCAAAAGTAGTTGAATAATTCTAATACTCTCTTCACCTGCAGCCCAATGTAGTGGTGAAGAATCATATATATTACAGATATTTGGATTCGCTCCTTTACTTAAAACACCTTCAAATATCTCGACTGCGTCTAATTTAGCAAGAAAATGAAGAACCGAATTTCCATCTTTATTGCTAATATTTACATCAGCGCCCCTTTGTAATAAAACGGTTACTGCTTTCAATTTGTTATTTCTTGCGGCACAAAGGAGTGGTGTGTCACCATCGTCATCTGCCACATCAATATTTACTCCCTTATCCAAAAGTAATTGAATAATTCTAATACTCTCGTCGTCTGCAGCCCAATGTAGTGGTGAAGAATTATATATATTACAGATATTTGGATCCGCTCCGTTACTTAAAACACCTTCAAAAATTTCGACTGCGTCTAATTTAGCAAGAAAATGAAGAATCGAATTTCCATTTTTATTGCTAATATTTACATCAGCGCCCTTTTCCAATAGAAGGCTCACTGCTTTCAATTTGTTATTTCTTGTGGCAAAAAGGAGTGGTGTGTCACCATCGTCATCTATCACATCAATATTCACTCCCTTATCCGAAAGTAGTTGAATAATTCTAATACTCTCGTCGTCTGAAGCCCAATGTAGTGGTGAAGAATCATATATATTACAGATATTTGGATTCGCTCCCTTACTTAAAACACCTTCAAATATCTCGACTGCGTCTAGTTTAGCAAGAAAATGAAGAACCGAATTTCCATCTTTATTGCTAATATTTACATCAGCGCCCCTTTGTAATAAAACGGTTACTGCTTTCAATTTGTTATTTCTTGCGGCAAACAGGAGTGGTGTTTCACCATCTTTATCTGTCACATCAATATTAACTCCCTTATCCAAAAGTAGTTGAATAACTCTATTACTCTCGTCGCCTGCAGCCCAATGTAGTGGTGAAGGATCATATATATTACAGGTATTTGGATTCGCTCCTTTACTTAAAACGACTTCAAATATCTCGACTGCGTCTAATTTAGCAAGAAAATGAAGTACCGAATTTCCATTTTTATTGCTAATATTTACATCAGCGCCCTTTTCCAATAGAAGGCTCGCTGCTTTCAATTTGTTATTTCTTGCAGCACAAAGGAGTGGTATGTCACCATCGTCATCTACCACATCAATATTTACTCCCTTATCCAAAAGTAATTGAATAATTCTAATACTATCGTCATCTGCAGCCCAATGAAGTGGTGAAGAATCATATATATTACAGATATTTGGATTCGCTCCTTTACTTAAAACACCTTCAAAAATTTCGACTGCATCTAATTTAGCAAGAAAATGAAGAACCGAATTTCCATTTTTATTGCTAAAATTTACATCAGCGCCCTTTTCCAATAAAAGGCTCACTGCTTTCAATTTGTTATTTCTTGCAGCACAAAGGAGTGGTGTGTCACCATCGCCATCTACCACATCAATATTTACTCCCTTATCCAAAAGTAATTGAATAATTCTAATACTATCGCCATCTGCAGCCCAATGAAGTGGTGAAGAATCATATATATTACAGATATTTGGATTCGCTCCTTTACTTAAAACACCTTCAAAAATTTCGACAGCATCTAATTTAGCAAGAAAATGAAGAACCGAATTTCCATTTTTATTGCTAATATTTACATCAGCGCCCTTTTCCAATAAAAGGCTCACTGCTTTCAATTTATTATTTCTTGCGGCACAAAGGAGTGGTATGTCACCATCGCCATCTACCACATCAATATTTACTCCCTTATCCAAAAGTAATTGAATAATTCTAATACTATCGCCATCTGCAGCCCAATGAAGTGGTGAAGAATCATATATATTACAGATATTTGGATTCGCTCCTTTACTTAAAACACCTTCAAAAATTTCGACAGCATCTAATTTAGCAAGAAAATGAAGAACCGAATTTCCATTTTTATTGCTAATATTTACATCAGCGCCCTTTTCCAATAGAAGGCTCGCTGCTTTCAATTTGTTATTTCTTGCAGCACAAAGGAGTGGTATGTCACCATCGTCATCTACCACATCAATATTTACTCCCTTATCCAAAAGTAATTGAATAATTCTAATACTATCGTCATCTGCAGCCCAATGAAGTGGTGAAGAATCATATATATTACAGATATTTGGATTCGCTCCTTTACTTAAAACGACTTCAAATATCTCGACTGCGTCTAATTTAGCAAGAAAATGAAGAACCGAATTTCCATTTTTATTGCTAATATTTACATCAGCGCCCTTTTCCAATAAAAGGCTCACTGCTTTCAATTTGTTATTTCTTGCAGCACAAAGGAGTGGTGTGTCACCATCGCCATCTACCACATCAATATTTACTCCCTTATCCAAAAGTAATTGAATAATTCTAATACTATCGCCATCTGCAGCCCAATGAAGTGGTGAAGAATCATATATATTACAGATATTTGGATTCGCTCCTTTACTTAAAACGACTTCAAATATCTCGACTGCGTCTAATTTAGCAAGAAAATGAAGAACCGAATTTCCATTTTTATTGCTAATATTTACATCAGCGCCCTTTTCCAATAGAAGGCTCGCTGCTTTCAATTTGTTATTTCTTGCAGCACAAAGGAGTGGTATGTCACCATCGTCATCTACCACATCAATATTTACTCCCTTATCCAAAAGTAATTGAATAATTCTAATACTATCGTCATCTGCAGCCCAATGAAGTGGTGAAGAATCATATATATTACAGATATTTGGATTCGCTCCTTTACTTAAAACACCTTCAAAAATTTCGACTGCATCTAATTTAGCAAGAAAATGAAGAACCGAATTTCCATTTTTATTGCTAAAATTTACATCAGCGCCCTTTTCCAATAAAAGGCTCACTGCTTTCAATTTATTATTTCTTGCGGCACAAAGGAGTGGTGTGTCACCATCGCCATCTACCACATCAATATTTACTCCCTTATCCAAAAGTAATTGAATAATTCTAATACTATCGCCATCTGCAGCCCAATGAAGTGGTGAAGAATCATATATATTACAGATATTTGGATTCGCTCCTTTACTTAAAACACCTTCAAAAATTTCGACAGCATCTAATTTAGCAAGAAAATGAAGAACCGAATTTCCATTTTTATTGCTAATATTTACATCAGCGCCCTTTTCCAATAAAAGGCTCACTGCTTTCAATTTATTATTTCTTGCGGCACAAAGGAGTGGTATGTCACCATCGTCATCTACCACATCAATATTTACTCCCTTATCCAAAAGTAATTGAATAATTCTAATACTATCGTCATCTGCAGCCCAATGAAGTGGTGAAGAATCATATATATTACAGATATTTGGATTCGCTCCTTTACTTAAAACGACTTCAAATATCTCGACTGCGTCTAATTTAGCAAGAAAATGAAGAACCGAATTACCATTTTTATTGCTAATATTTATATCAGCGCCCTTTTTTAATAAAAGATGCACTGCTTTCAATTTATTATTCTTTGAGGCACAAAGTAGTGGTGTGTCACCAACTATATCTGCCACATCAATATTTACTCCCATGTTCAAAAGTAGTTGAATAATTCTAAGACTGTCATTTTCTGCTGCCCAATGTAGTGATGACGAATAATTGTTATTACGAATATCTCGATTTACGCCATTTCTTACAAAGCTCTCAAACTCTTCAACTGCGTCAAATTTAGCTAGATAGTGGATAACTGAATTTCCTTTTTTATTAATAATCTTTTTATCGGCTCCTTTATCTAATAAAAGGCTCACTGCTTTCAATTTATTATTCTTTGCGGCACAAAATAGTGGTGTGTTACCAGATTTATTTACCACATTGATATTTACACCCTTATCCAAAAGTAGTTGAATAATTCTAATACTCTCAACGTCTGCAGCCCGATGTAGTGGTGAAGAATCATTATTATTACAGCTATTGGGATCCGCTCCGGTACTTAATAAAACTTCAAAAATCTCGACTGCATCTAATGAAGCCAGATAATGAAGTACTGAATTTCCCTTTTCATTGTGCATTCGTACATCGGCTCCTCTTTCTAATAGAAGGTTCACTGCTTTCAATTTATTATTCTTCGCAGCGCGTAGAAGCGGCGTGTTACCATCTTTATCTAACACATTAATATTAACTCCATTTTGTAATAATCGTTCTATCACTTTCAGTCGGCCGTCATCTGCAGCCCAATGAAGTGGTGTAGAGTTGTGCTCATTGAAAATATTTGGATCTACTCCACAACTTAAAACCCTTTCAAATTCTTCAAACGCATCATGTTTTGCGATAAAATGGAGCACTGTATTTTTATATTTATTTCTTATTGTTGCATCAGCTCCTCTATTCAATAAAAGGTCCATAGCATGAAATTTTCTACCAATTACTGCACGAAGAAGTGCTGTGTCTCCATCTTCATCAGGAGTATTTATATTTGCTCCATTATCTAAAAGAAGATTCATCACGTCGAGACTCTCTCTACCTGCAGCCATGTGTAGTGGAGTTGTATCTCGTTTAGTGCGTCCATTTGGATCCACTCCATTTCTTAAAACTCTTTCAAATGCTTCAACTGCATTATATTTTGCGACAAAGTGAAGGATTGTGAAACCATCGTGATCGATTAATTTTGAATTAGCCCCACCGTCTAATAAGAGACCCACTGCTTTAAATTTGTTATTTATCGCAGCACGTAGTAGAGGTGTGTCACCATCTTCGTCGGGCATATCAATATCAACTTTCATATCAATCAGTAATTTTATTACTTTTACACTACCTTTATCTGAAGCCCAGTGAAGCGGCGTAGAATTATGTACATTTTGAACATTTGGATCTACTCCCTTGCTTAAGATATTTTTAAATTCTTCAACTGAATCTGTTTTCGCCACAAAGTGAAGCACTGTATTCCCATTTTTATTACTTATTGCGGGATTTGCCCCCCTTTGTAACAAGAACATCGTAGTTTTACAACTTTTTTTCCTTGCAGAACGAATAAGTGGTGTATCGCCGTCTATATCAAGCAGATTAATGTCTGCTCCTCTATTTAAAAGCAGTTGCATTACATTGATACTGCCTGCATCTGCAGCCCAATGAAACGGTGTAGAATGAAATTTATTACGAACATTTGGATCCGCTCCTTTCTCCAAAAGTATTTTGAACTCTTCAACAGCATCTGTTTTTGAAGCAAAATGCAGAACTGTGTTACCGTTATTATTAATAACTTTTAAATCAGCACCATTTTCTAACAGCAGACTCATTGCCTGAAATTTACTTGTATTCACTGCACGAACCAATGCTGTATCTCCATCGTGATCAAGAAAATTGATATCTGCTCCTTTAGTCAGAAGCATTTGTATTATTTCTAGACTTCCTTCATCTGCAGCCCAGTGTAACGGTGTAGAGCCATCTATTGTAGTGATATTTGGATCTGCGCCTCTGTCTAGCAGCTCTTTTGTCATTTGAATTCTAGTTTTCTCAATAGAATAAAAAATTGGTGTTTTCATGGTATTATCTCGAGAATTTACGTCGATTCCACAACTCAGGAGATACTCTATAATTTGTACGTCACAATCTTCAGCAGCAATATGTAAGGCTTTGCTCTCCATAATCAATGATTTTAACAACCCAGGACTCGTTTCTTCCATGCATCTGATTAAATCTTTACATTTAACAATATCACCCTTTCGTACTGCATCATTGAAACGACCATGAAATATATATGCATCATTTTTGGTAGGCACTATGATTTCAATGATGTCTACTTGACCACCAAATACAGCCAAATCAATTGGAACATTGTTTTTATTATCTCTTTGATTTAATAATTTGTTTTCTTTATCAATGAGACACTCCACAACATCTGCGTTTCCATTTTTGACAGCCAAGTGCAATGGCGTATTATTAAAGTCATTTTTCACAATCACGCTAGCCTCACATTCTATAAGAAATT
The DNA here is from genome assembly GCF_051622035.1 of Arctopsyche grandis. Classification (NCBI taxonomy): domain Eukaryota; kingdom Metazoa; phylum Arthropoda; class Insecta; order Trichoptera; family Hydropsychidae; genus Arctopsyche; species Arctopsyche grandis. Next base: position 4,070,236 of record NC_135357.1, on the reverse strand, counting down.
TCACAACATTAATATTTCCTTCTCTAGACGCATTGTGCAATGGGGTATCTTTATATTTGTCTTCGCTGTTGATACAATCGATATGTTTCAATATATTAGAAATGGCAATACTATCATTACGATGTGACGCCAATAAATGTATTGGAGTTTCTTCCCATTCCCCGTACTTGGAAAGGTGATATAAGTCTTTCAATATCAGCGGATACTTGGATGAATATTCCCAAACATTGACAATGTGTCCTATAGAAGTGGAGTCATTCAATAGCTTCAAAGCCTCTCTGAGTACCAGTTCTTCTTGGTTTTCCTCAAACACATACAATTTGACGACTTCTTGCACCAGCCGATGTACGTTGGCTATTCCTTTTTCCAATTGTATCATACTGTAATTGTGCAACAGGTCAACAGCGTTGTACAACTTATTTTCATCTTCTTCTAATTTTAAAAATATATTCTCAACATCGATATTATCTGGAGCTAAATATGAGATAATCTTCAATATCAATAAAGCCAATTTACCACACTGTTCTATCTTTTCCAATGAGATTCTCCATGTCATTGTAATTGTTAGATGGTACACATCGTCTACCTGGTCATGCCCTTGCTTGAATAATTTTGCCCGTTGCTCTTTATACAAATCTAAGTAATTTTTGATTTTGAAGCATTTGGATTTTCTTTTCTTATTTGTTGTTTGACTTTGCTGTTGAATATATCCGACGGCTTGCTTCAAAGCTAGCGGAAATCTCTCTAATAAATTTGCTAGTATTTTAATATCGTCTTCATTTTCATTTTTCAAATAAACCTTCAGATATGCCATGGCCTCAGCTTCGGTAAAACCATCCAAGCTGATCACGGCAATATCGCCCTTTTCGCCGACATTCCAACTTTGCCACCTAGAAGTTATCAGCGTGTATATAAAATTGTGCTCAGAGAAACCGTTGAAAATGAAGTTTTTGATGTCTTTGTAATCCTCAACATTGTCGAAAATGACAAGTGTGTTACCATTTTTATTAAAATATGAATAAATATCATCGATGACGTATTTAATATCTCGATCTTTCTTTTTCATTTGGGAGTCCATAGCAGAGTCTAGTATCTTATCATTTTCTAAATATTCTCCAAGGTTTTCAGCACCTTTTTTGTCAGTTGAAATTGGCTTATTGTCCTGTACGTCATATGAAAATAGTTTAATTCCGAGATCATTCGCTAACGTTTTGAACGACTCCAATATGGTTTCCTGTTTCTCTGCATTTATGAACACTATATTATAGTAATATTCGAGATATTCTTGAACATACTTTTTGGATAATTCTGTCTTTCCAATTCCACCCAAGCCGACGATGGATGCTGTCTGTGAAATCACAGTCGTTTTTCGTCCTTTTACCAGTGCTCTGTGTAGCTTTTTTAATTCTTTGATTCTTCCCTGAAACGATTTAACCGGTTTCTTTAAGCGGAACAAAACGCGTTCGCTTTTATATTTCTCTTCGATTTTTTTATTGATGTCTTCGACCACTAATAAAACCTTATCTGTCTTCGACCTTGTCATTTCGTGTAATTCTTCGTTTTTTCCAGCTTTAATATCTCGATCCTTCTGTGCTGATTCTAATCCTTCGAGAACTTTGTTCTGTCCAATAATTATGTCTTTCAATTGATCTTCTAATACCTTCACTGCCATCAACTGCTGCTTTCTTGTTTCATCGTGATTGTTTTCAACTTCTACTCTGATTTGTTCCAAGTCCTTCGTTGTCTGCTCGAGTATTTCTTCAGTCAATTGTACAATTCTCTTCTGAACAGCAACTCCATCGTCATCATTGATTTTCTTCAATATTATGACATGTTGCGATTCATAAAAATCTCCAAGGTTTAAATATTGAGGATGCATGCAAGATTTCTCACACTTGTCGGTTTTACTATAGTCACGTAAATCTAAAGTTTCATTCGGAAAACAACGTCGATAACCGTATTTTTCACACTTGGATTTGTCTTTAACATACACTTCGTAATCTTCTCCACCTTCTTTTTCTACTGCCACTCCAACTTTATCGAATAGATTCGAAGTTCGCCAATTGTTAAATAATTTTTTACATTTATTGCACAAAAATTGAATTTCAAAACCAGGTTTCCAAACTTGGTCTGGAATCGCTACTGATTTGGATTTCGAAGACCCCTCTATTACTTTCTGACCGTTCATTTTGTAATCATTTTTTTTCTCAGGCACGTGAGGTATCAATGTTTTTATCATTTTCGTCCACTGCTTTTGAAATTTACGTTTTATTATATTTTTGCTGCACGATTCGTTTTCGTTAGTCTTGAATCTATTCATGAACCTCTGCGCCGCATCTATCGCCAATCTTTTCATTGCCTCTTGTGGACCATACTCCGAATATACGCTAATAAATTGAAACTCAAAGCTTTTAAATACGTCAATGGCAATAGTCACAAATAAATTCCTTCCTTTGGTTTTTGAATGTTGGAAACTGTAAACTATTTCATGATATTCCAACGACTTATTTTTTTCAAGTGTTCCAAAGGCTGAGTTCAGCGGTTTCCGAAGAAGCTTTACTATTTTATTCGAACCTACAAACATATATTTCGTCGCTATTATTCCCAATGCAATTTCTAGCACTTCTGGGATCGGTCCGGATTTCTTAATAATCCCCTCAAGAATTTCATAGTGTAATTTCAATGTCGTTTCCATTTCGGTTACGAAATACTTTACGAAGTCATAAAGTCTGTCTTTTAATTCATAAGACTTCATTAGCAGATTTCCAGAATCTGAATCCGTGTCAGGAATAGTCATACTGTTGGATGCCATGGTTATGATTTATTTCCAAACTTTAATTTTAGCAAAAAATACCTTTCTCTGACATAACTGAAATATATATATATATATATATATATATATATATATATATATATATATATATATATATATATATATATATATATATATATAATATTATTATATATATATAATATTATTATTATATATATTTCTTCACTTCAATAACAAATATTATATAATATATTAGGTAATTGTCGTAAAAGTACGTAGTTATTCTACAAACCTTATAATAGTATAATTTTAATAGATAAAGTGGTATGTCGCTTATGACCCATACCGATGTGATGAAGTAATGAGAGCTGCATAGCTGAAAAAGAAATGTACAAATTAATTAAAATAACTGTACTTAAAAGATTCAAAAAACTCATAAATTTATTAAACGAACATTAGATACTGTTACGTATACCAAAAAGAGCCGCCGAGTAATTGCGATCGGATTAGGCCGTGTAGCGTCCTGAGAGACCGTGTGACCGGTGTAAGTGGTTTAAAGGATTAGCGACAGGCTAAGTGCAAGTAAGCTAAACAATGATTGCACTTCCCAGAATTGACCTGTTCCGTGGGAGCGAATGTCGTGGGAAGACATATCCGTACGTGACCATAACAATAGGTAAACAAATTAGACGTCGGAGATGTCCTGAGAGATATATCCCTTATAAGGCGATACTTGTAATTCTGGACTGAGCACTGCCAGTGCGTGTATCTCCTTAATCACCAATAAATGCTGTGAAACGACTGTTGGCCTTTTACTTGGATCCTCCACCCACCCCTACGCAACAATACTATGTAATACTGCTATTATTATCAGCTTTAATTTGAAAGCGCTGCTTATTATATAACATGTATGTACCTACTACTGGTCTAATGAAAAATTAGTTTTATAATATATTTTAAATTCATTTTTAAAATTTATATTTTTTTTAAACGATATACAAAATTGTTTCACAGGTCTGAAACTTATCAAGTCAATCAACTAAGTATGTTGAGTGGTTCCAATACAGAGAGCTGGATGGTCGATCAACACTAAATATTTTAATTTTAAATATGTATAATTCTACAACTGTCGTAACCTGCAGCCCAATGGAGTGTTTAGTTCAGTTCCCCGAATTAAAATTTTTTGAAATTCTTCAAATGCATCAAATTTAGCCAGATAGTGTATTACTGAATTACCATCTTCATTACAAATCTTTTCATTTGCTTTTCTATCCAATAGAAGATTCACTACTTTCAATTTGTTCATTTTTGCGGCATAGAGGAGTGGTGTGTCACCATATGTATCTACGACATCAATATTTACTCCCTTGTCTATAAGTAGTTGAATGATTCTAAGGCTTTCATTTTCTGCTGCCTAATGAAGTGGTGAGGCATCATTTTTATTACGAATATTAGGATCTGCGCCATTTCTTACAAAGCTTTCAAACTCATCAACCGCATCGATTTTAGCTAAGAAATGGAGTAATGTATTTTCATACATGTTATTTATTTTTGCATTTGCTCCCTTTTCTAATAAAAGATTCACCGCTTTTAATTTATTATTCATCGCAGCACGAAGGATGCGATGAATAAATACAATCCATAGGCGGATCCAAGGGGGGTATCAAACCCCCTCCACCCTCTTGGAAGAATTTAATTACATATACATTCATACATATGTATATGTAATTAAATTCGTCCAAGAGGGGATTTATCGCCGTTGTTAATAATAATTGCAATTGTTTAATTAAAAATGTATTAAAAAGGACATTTTCTTCTGTACCAATAAAAAGAGATTATTGTTAAGAGCCCAAAACCCGCACCAATATTGAATATTCATTCAAAAACGAAAACATATCAAAGACATTTTAATAAATATCAACATATATGACAAAGTTTCGAAGAATAAAATAAAATATTAAAAAATCAATTGATCGTTTTTCAGACAGTATCCCTTGGTTGAAAAGTCACCGCACGCCACTGATAAGTACATATATTTTAATTTTTCCAAACCCTCATTTTAGCTTTCAAATGTGTATCTATACAAAAAAGTCCTTCAAATTTATATCCCAGGGCTTTTAACAAGATATATATTATATTTTCAATTTGAATGCCCCTCCCTTGACCATTTTTTGGATCCGCTAGTGGTGTGTACATATGTACAATGAACATTATATTTTGCGCTGTATTTCAATATATAAGAATATTACCGCAATAATATATAAAATAATTAATTAAATTGTCCTATACCGGGGTTTCCCATTCGAGGGAAAAAATGATTAATACAATGGAAATAGATTAAGCAGTAGGATGTCATCTGACAAATTGTGTAAAATGCAAATTAATAATATTGTTACGTACACTCGGATTAGGCCAAGTAAGTGCAATCGGATTAGGCCGAGTAGCATCCCAGAGACCGTGTGACCGTTATAATTGGTTTCGTGGATTATCTCCCCCGAATGCACTTAGCGGCGATAGCGGTACTCGGTCGCATTCCCGTGGAGTTCTTAGAACTAACAGCGGTAGCGTGGGACCGACTTCCGTGGCACATCTAGTACGTGACCATAACAATAGGTAAACAAACCGGACGTTAAAGATACCCTGAGAGACCTGCCCCTTATAAGGCGGTACTTAGGCGATATCAAGACATTCTGGACGGAGCACTGCCAGTGCGTGTATCTCCTTAATCACCAATAAATGCTGTGAAACGACTTTGGCCTTTTACTTGGATCCTCCACCCACCCCTATGCAACAGTATTATGGCATTTTCGGATGCCAGATGTTGCGTTATAGAGATTTTAGTGACTTTTAGGGGAGCGCTTTGTGACCAATGATCACCGAACCGAGAATTCATAGTGAAGGGGAGCTGCAGAGATTAACCTTCCCGTGTCGATATGGGGTACACCTCAACCCCCAAATTCTTGTTTTTTCGACTATTTGTAAAACAGTAATAGTATCTAGCTGAAATTTATTGTATTCTACAAACATATTCTAATGAATCTAACACGAAAAAAAAATTCAAAAATACGTCGGCCCCAAAATATCAGCTCATTGTCAAGTATTGCTGGTTTTTGGTAAACGAACTATTTTGCGTATTGACATCGCGCACATAACAATCATGAATCGTGAATACAGGGTTCGGTGATTACTAGTCAAATGTGTACCTGTCACAGGACAACTGGTCGCTCTAGATCGGTCACTCGTGATCATCCGTCACGCTAAAACTGGTCACACGCCAAAACTTGACAAAATCTTACCCCAAATATGTTGGCGATATATAAATATAATTATGAAAACTTTCCATGGCATTTTTCTTTATATGAGATTTCAGATGTATAGATGTATGGTAAAAATTTAAAAACGTACGAATTCCATAAGCACAATTAGGAAGATGGCCTATTTTCCAAAAAAATCTAATATCAGTAGCAACATTTTTGGAAATGGTCTGCTAATAGGTATGTGATTAAAAAAAGATTGGTAGCCACTGTCCCGAACTATTGACTGGACCAGTTGTAGAAAAACTTTACTGTAGAAAAACATGTAAATTGTCGCTTACGTCACATTAAAAAATATCATTTAAAATTTATTCTGCTTTTTCAAACAAGAACCAAAATACAAAATCAAATTTTTTTTTCAAATGTAAAGCGGAAAGTGTTAAATGACCACCAGTTTCTGACCACTACTCACTGCTGGTTTAATCGAATCATCGAACTTCTTGTTAATATGATAATATGCTGACGATGTGTTATAACTGAGACAAATTGATTTTTACAACGTTTTTTTTTATATCTGAACTACGTGTCTGTATATGATATGTAGCGCCAAGTCCCATAAAAATAATCGCGTTGTTTTATATGTTTGTTTCGACGTCATATGTATATGTATTTATAGAGTTAAAATACCGTTCATTGTGTATACATTATTAACACAATCATGTAAAATACACCAATTAGATATTATAAACGAAATTTTATATTGTATTTACTGATAAACGAAATTTTATATTATATTTACTGGTACTGAAATGGCGGCCTGTTCTGTCGACGTGCTCTTCTGGTTGAAACCCAAACTAAAGTGAGACTATTTCAACACTTGAATACTTGATATATAAATATTGATAAACTCAGGCCCGAACAAACCGCGAATCAACGGAAATGCTAATTTTAGACCTTGAAGTCATCGCTTTACATACGTACATATGTGTATTGTGATGAGTAAGGCACGTTTTAAAAAATATTGTTTGATTACAAAGATTAAATTGACAGAACGATTTAAGGCCCGCGAGGGCTGGACACCAGCGCCTTGTCCATACAAACGTATTACACTTCTCCCTTCCTCAATTATGGCACTAGAGAAATTATTTATTAATATGCTATGGATATCCACCATTGGCATGCATCTGTGCTTTTATTTTTTTAGTTATTTTTTTATAGGAGCTAGAAGCCGCCAAACATCTATAAAATAGCCTCTTTTTTACACCCACGAAAAGAGTCCAACATGCTTATTTAACGGTTGATTTTTAAAAAAATACGACCACACAAACATAGAAAATATCTTTCTCATACTGATGATGATTTTTTTTTTTAAATTGGTCCAGTTTCGGAGGAGGAAATTGGAGAATACGAAACCTCGATTTTGTCGATTTAAAATACGTATTATCTGATCGAAGCGCAACTGTCGCATTCACTCAATATATATTTTGATATATATTTTCGCATTCACTCAATATATACAGTGCCGGTTTTAGGGGGGGGCTAGGTTGGGTGGCGCCCGAGGATTCCAAATAAGTTAGGGCGCCGAACGATGCGCCAAAAGCGCTTTAAAATTTTAAAATTAGAGCGCCAAAAGCCATTCAAAATTTTAGATTAGAGCGCCAAAGGCGAAAGTTATTTCTAAGGGTGTTTAGAAAAAATTTCCTGAGGGCGCCATCGGGTGTAAGGCCGGCATTGAATACATACATTCACTCAATATATGTATATATATCGAAGAAAGGAACGGCAACAAAATTAAGGTTTCGGGTGTACAGCCCTCTTAAGGATGGTGAACTATTTACTAATTAAAATTGTAAATTCGATCTTGATCTCTCGTCTGAGTTTTTCTTTTCTACGCTGTATACTCATTTCTACTGAATTTTCAACGCAAATCAAACGAATTTGAAATTTCAAAACATATTTAGTGGAAATTATTAGTACCGTGTACGTAAATCATACTCACGCTAAACAAATTAAAATTTTCTTGTGGCTAAAGTCAAGTTCAAGTTTGAACTAATACAGGGCTGTCCGAACTGCGGTCGAAAAATACATCGTATGATAAAAGCAACGTATTTAATTACAATACATTGCTATTATCTTACAATACATTGCAATAACGCCACGAATACTAACCTTTCCAAGCTACAAATAATACAAAATAAATTCCTAAAAATAAGTTATAATACACCCATATATGTATGTATACTAACTAGAAAAAACTGCATGCCATATATAATATTCCGTTTGTTACAGACATTACTAACAAACTAACCAGTAGATTCTATGACAGAATCACTAATAACCGTATACTAACACACTTGTGAAGAGTCTCGGTGATTACAACAAAATGTCTATACCCTTCCGGTATAAACACAGATTACCTAAACACAATCTGCTTTAGGTCATCGACTTTAGAGAGTTTTTAAATGTATTAAATGTAATATGAGCATTTATAAGAATTGTAAATAGGTTTTTGAGCTCTTTTTCCTATTATGCTGTACATTAACATTAGAATAATATAATACTATGATAACTAACAAAATTAAATTAAAATTGTAAAATACAAAATGATCAGTAGATCAGTAGCTATTAAAATAAATATAAGATGTATTTTGAAAATAATTTAGTAGTAATAAAAAGCATTTAAAAATCAAAATCAAACAATACATTGCTTATTTAAAATATTTTTTATATAAATTACCCGTTTTTATCCAACTTCTCTCTTCATATTGCAAAAGACGTGTCATTGTTCCTTAATATGCATATTGAGTCAAACGGGTCATAAGAAAATAATACACAAATAAAATACACCATTATTAAATTTATTCATTTGAAAATATTCAACACAGAACAGTTCATGAGAATTTTTTGCCATTCAGCTACCTGTTACACACATTTTGTGTTACATTTTTATCTAATTAATAATAATTCAAGATCCAATCGATAACTTTTTTTAATAATAAAACTTATTAGTGCAGTTATTGGCCTGACTATAAAAAAATATCAGCTATTATTATATAGTATATAATCATGTATGTACATAACATACATAGATATATTCAGATTTCATCTTGAAATTAAACCAAAACGTAATAGTAGTACGTATTTAAGAAAATAGAGAGCCATACCGAAACTTTAGAAGCACCATCTGGATAAAACAAGCCAAATTCTATAAAAACTGTCACCGATATGATAATTAAAACTACAAAATTGTTTTTAATGTGGTTAGTGCTATTTTACAAAACCAAATTTTTTTCACAGATTCTGTTACATATTGAAGACTTTGTTTAATATGCAAATATTGAGCGAAATGCATATCATATATGTATGTATATCTTCTACTTCTTATGGCATGCCCGATTCAGGCGTCAGCCTCTTCCCAATTTGTATATATGCATGTACACATATTAATATAAAATTAAAATAAATAAAATTGATCATAAACTTCTTAATAATATGTATATACATACAAACATACATACGTGAAATCAATTCGATCAAATCAGCAATCGATAGGGGATACATATGTAGCGGTCTCCGTGACGAGCCAGAATGTTCAAAAATCAAAAAAAAGATCAAAGATCAAAAAAAAAGGGTGCATGTTAAACGGTACATACTCACTTAATTTGCGCGAGCAGGATACAACAGGAACAAGAGGAACAGGCTTTTCCTCCCGTATTAATGTGCGCGCGCAGAATACGGGAGGAAAAGCCTGTTCCTCTTGTTCCTGTTGTACCCTGCTCGCGCAAATTAAGTGAGTATGTACGTGAGTATGTACCGTTTACCATGCACCCTTTTTTTTTGATCTTTCGACTTAAGATCTTTCGATTTTCGATCTTTGCCTTCCGATATTTGTGTTTTCTGTAATTTAACATTCTGGCTCGTCACGTCGACCCCATATGTACATATGTATTTGTACATAAATCTATTATTACCTTAATAATAAATACGTATGTCACCTTAAAGTTTCAACGAATAATTTGGCATAAGCACAAACATATTAAATTAACATATATATATATATATATATATATATATATATATATATATATATATATATATATATATATATATATATATATATATATCACACAAGTTATTAAAAAAAATTACAAATATATATATATATATATATATATATATATATATATATATATATATATATATATATATATATATATATATATATATATATATATATATATATATATATATATATATATATATATATATATATATATATATATATATATATATATATATATATATATATATATATATATATATATATATATATATTTGTAATTTTTTTTAATAACTTGTGTGATATGCCAGCGCCAACCTTATTCTTCAAAACGCTGTAATAAGAAAGGACTTTCATTACATTTTGCGATTCAATGTCAATAATCGATTTTGATTCTGAACTATCTGAATGATATCTGAACTACCCTATTACTTATTTAATTATCATTTTTCTATAGATTCTAAAGGTTATACACAATTTCATAATTATTCTATGCGCTTTGTCATCATCAGCATTATATTAAAAGCAATAGGATCGGACGATGCGTGAATATAAATAGTAAATAATTCAAAATTTATAATAAATATATATTTATTATATATATAATTATATATATATATATATATATATATATATATATATATATATATATATATATATATATATATATATATATATATATATTTATATATATATATATATATATATATATATATATATATATATATATATATATATATATATATATATATATATATATATTTATATATGTATATATTTATATATATATATTTTTATATATATATATATATATATATATATATATATATATATATATATATATATATATATATATATATATATATCACACTTTAGTTTAGTTATGCAATGTGCTATTTAGTCATGTTATAGCTTTTATTCTTTTCCTTTTCATTTGTTTATTTTATATTTATCTTTTTCATTTGTTTATCTTTGTAAACTTCCATTTCTGCTTTTATTCCATTTTATAACCTTTTTCCAATATTTTAACACTTTAGTTGAGTTATGCAATGTGCTATTTAGCCATGTTACAGCTTTTATTCTTTTCCTTTTCATTTGTTTATCTTGTATTTATCTTTTTCATTTGTTTATCTTTGTAAAAATCTGTAATTGGACTCAGATGTTATATATATATATATATATATATATATATATATATATATATATACAGTGGCGGACTGGCCATACAAGCGAACATGCCCGATGGCATGTGGGCCCCACTATCTGTTAGAAAATATGGGCCCTCAGTAAAATTAAATAACTTTTTAACTATTTCACGTGTGTAAACATTTATAGGATATTGCACTTTGGGACCTAAAGTTTGGGTATTTCAACAAAACAAATTTCTTACGATATACACAAACAACTAATGAACCGATCCTTGCTTTAACAGCCCAAGGATCGGTTAACTTTTTTTATTAGGCTCGAAATGTAAGTTTCAACATTTGCGTGGGCCCTTTTGCTGGGCCCATTTCTAACCTCAATATTATGTATATATCAATACCTATGTAACTACCTACTGAAATAAAAATGGGAGTAAACAAATTTCCGTGAATAATATAAACTGAATTGCTTAAAATAATTTTGATAGGACGATTCATCATCAACCAGCGATTTAAATTTACTTCATACTTTCAAAATAACATTTGATTATACTTCGACGATATAGTAAGATTTAAATACACAATTTTAAACAGTTTCCGAATATAAAATCTATTCGTAATCTAGACACATCCATGTATATAGAAATATAGGATAGGGGCCCCCTCCCCAAAATCCCGATTAACATTAATTGAAAATATTATGCATTGTTTTCAGGGACGTAATTGGGGGGGGGGGGGATAGGGGAGGTACTCGCCCCCCTAAATTAAGGAATAGCGTGATTTAGAAAATATTATGAATTTAATGATTAATGAGATACTACGGATCTATGAATGCTACATTTATTTCTTATGTATGTTACTTTTGGGTAACTAATAAAATAATCGCTGCTATGTGCTATGAAAAAAAAATGATTATTTCAAAGCTAGTATATTTTGGTTTTTAAGTGGTAAGCCTTGGGTAAAATTCTTAGAAATTGTTAACGTTTATTATTCCGAAAGTTCGTATATTTTTTGTTTTCAAGAAAAATTTTATATTAATATTTTACTGAATCGGTTCAATCACAAATGATTTTATTTCTCGTATTTTTTTTTATTTTTTGTATTTGCAGACGTCCATTCTCTCACAAAACAACGAATGAGATGGATTTAAACTTCATGTGTAACGAATTCGGTTCAAAAAAAGTTTTAGTTATTTAATAAAATTGCTTTCTGACCAAAACCTTATCAAATTTAGTACATAAAGAAGACAAATATAATTTTTCAGCTTGATACGTTCAGGGGTGTGGTTAATTTTTTTTTTAATTTTTTAAGAGGAAAAAACCCCCCTTCTGGTTAATTAAATTTGATGATTTTTTTGTTATTATATTTTCATCATATTGATACAAGGAATTATACATAAAATCGTGAAGAGCAGACATATTTAAAGTGTCGATCAAAATAGTGGAAGAAAAATCCGGTAAACTGCCAACAGGAGTAAACTGTCACTTTCGGTTAGCCGGTGTTCACGAAATTTTATATATGTATATAACTTGGCATTAGGTTTATAATTATAGATATGAAATGTCAGTTCAATACGTCGAAAAGTTTCCGAGAAAAAAATAAAAATACCTCGATCTTATAGGGTAAAAGTACTACTTCTGGTTGAGATAAAAATAATTTTATATACATATATGTACATATATAAAATAATAAAAAGACACACAGAAACACACACTCAGACACACAGAGCCGCACACATTTTTCTATATTATGTAAACGTGATCAGTGATCGATTCCGAGTTCGAATTTTCGAATGATCACAAAACTTTATCTTTATCTTTATAAAGTGAAAAGACAGTCGGTAGAAATTAAGTTAATTGACTTTTTTTTTTTAGTGACTCAGTTTGATGGTCGATTTTTGTTGACTATGTGAAGATTTTTGAAAAAAAATTTTCGCCTGCGGCGCTTTTTTCGTTTTTTACATAATATTTTTTTATAATTATTTTATCAAAAATAAGCTTATCTTATTATATTTTATAACTCAATAAGGTGTATGCAAAGAATATTTTCCATTTTTATTCCGATATAAAACAGATTTTTTGAAAAAAAATTCAATTTGACCAATCTTTGCCTGCCCCCCCCCCCCTGATGAACGTCCCTGATTGTTTTCTACCGAAAGTAAAAGCCGCTTTTATACCGCATTCTTTTATGATGCATTCTATTTACCTAGGACAAGGGTTAAAAAGAAATATACAATGTAATTTATGGATCTATATTGTTTTTGCCATTTTTCTTGTACCCTTGATATTTAGCGTGATGGAAAGAAGAAATTTTTTTTATATGGGGGGGGGGGACAATTTCTTTTAACCCTGGGTGGGGGCCCCCTTTGACTCATGGCATGTACTAATTTCAGTCCCAGTCCGCCACTGTATATATATATATATATATATATATATATAGGTATATATGTATATATATATTATATATTTACTCTTTGTTTCTATGCATGTCTACATCTTATCTGTTGATTTTTCAATAAATAAAATAAAATAAAATGAAAAATATATTTTAAATAAATACAGATTTTGAATTAAAAACTGCAAAAGCCAAAAATCTGTAAAAGCTGTCCATTTTTTTAAACGCTCATATCTCTTATACGAGAGAAAACCAACAAAAATCACTCTCATATTCAAATTTAGTGGGTCCAACTCTAGTAAAGATTGATAAGTTTCGGTTCCGATAATTTTTTGTTGTTGTTCAGTGTTATCACATCTGATAGTTAATATATTTGACATAATAATATATTGCTATCGATTAGTATTGAACAAAAGCACCATTGAGGGCACAAGGTTCCGCTAATACCACATATTTTCCACTTTAAATCAAAACGGTAATTACAAATACGCTCTTTGTTCATATGAACAAATACATAAGAAATTTTTCAAAATAAATAAAGAATATTTTTTATAAATCTCTGTAGAAACACGCTTCTCTTATTGATTTTGATTTTAATCAATGATCAAAAATCATCAATCATATTATATATGTATATATGTACATATATATTACAAATAATGATAAACTCTTCCTATTAAATTTACATACATTCAATATACATTTTATCACATTGACCTGCCAAGTACGATGGCCCTTCATTGGCTCAATAGATTCTTCAAATACTCCAACACCCGAACGTCACTTAATATGCTCATGTGGTCAGCTTTGGGTAGCGCGAGGTGCGACACGACCTTCACCCCAGACTTGGACGTCCACCGACTCCGATGGTTGTTCGTCCAATGGAGACAACCCTCGAGGGAACGGGTGTTCACGGTCCCGTCGCCGTCTCCGTACGCCAGAGTGGGATACCCATCGAGCCATGTACCCGGTTTGTACACCAACCTGAAAGAGCACAATCGCTTTCAGCATGGTGAAACACACACCCAACTCATTCTTAAACATGGTAAATGTATTATACCTTTCTACGGTGGGCACACTCGATCCATACAAGCAATGCAAGTCGACACCGGGAGGTGAAAAATCCATGGTGTATTGAATCGTATCTTTCCTCATTTCCCAACCGTTGATATAATCGAGATCACTATAAAATATACATATTACATGTTGCATCCGATTTGTGAAATTACTCATTTCGATGCAAGTCCTTTGCTTTTTTCGTGAAATTTCATATATAATAGCGCTATTCTGTGTGTCGATAACGCTCCCCGTACTATAATAGTGATTTCGATTCGACATATGTACGTCAGAGTTAACCCTTTGCCCGCGGCAATAAATATAGCGAACAAGCCCTGTACGCGGCGGCACCTTTTTCGCGAATTTGGCAATCGAGTTTTCGACCTTAAATACAGATTTTAATATTTACTCAAGTGACCAGATATGTTAATTAACACATAAAGTATTATTTTAAACAATAAAATACATAATATATCTCGTAGTTTTGGCTTAATTGTCAAATAATCATTCTTCATACAATTGAGACGTATCGTCGCCATTGTTCAACAGACATGACGTCGTATAAATGAGGTTTCAGTATGGTTCCACAAAAAACTAATTTTGACTGGTATATATTCATTTTAAGCAAATTGAATAGATGGCATTCAACTCTCAGTAATATATTCAACCAATTTTCAACCTTAAAACAGTTGAAATAGGCGCATATAAGGCTCAAAATCCCGTGCAGAGTTCAGAAATTCTATGGAAGACAGCCGCGTTACAGACTTGTCGCGCAAAGCTTCCATAGAAGACGACCGCGGGCAAACGGTTAAAACACTCCCAACAAAACGTACGAATATAATGTAAACATAATAACAGATCAACAAAAAACTTCTATATATACTGTTTGCAACCAATATTTCCTCTAGGGCAATAAGTCTCTGAGCATTTAGCGCCATCTATTGGAAATTTATTAAATTAACCCTTTGAACGCTGATCAACGCCGATCGGCGTTTTGCTAACAAGTCCATGGGCCTGAAAAACGCCAATAGGCGTACAAAGTAAACAAGAATACAACCCACTAAGCCTTTCCAAGAAACATTTTAAAAAAATGCATTGAACATGGGTACGTGTCAATCATTTGTCAACGTTTATAAAGACTGGTTTACACCGGAATTTCTGAATTTATAACCATAGCAGAATTTCCCGTTGGAAATCCCTAGCTGCTGAGTATTTTAGATTGTGAGCATTACATTTTAACAACAATCAAAAAGATAGAACTAGTTTTGCAAAAATAAATTCATTAATAGACATCTTTTGTTTATTTTACATTGTTGCAAGATATATTAGAGAGTCTAAACACACCTTTACAAAATTCGAAATCCTCGGCGGTAGTTATCTAGGGTTTGTTTGTTTTAGTTACAATTTTCATACCAGCTTTCCATAGGATTTCTAAATAATTCTAGTTGGAAATGCTGGCGAAATTTTCAGCGGACTTTCAACAGAAAAGACGTCAGCACTCAAAGGGTTAATTAATTAATTTATTTATTTATCTATTGGTGTTTTATATTGTTTAAATGTATGTAGATGGGTAGTTTTTCCATTTTGTTGTCATATTAAACAATAAATGAACTAATTAATATTTCATATTAAACAATTAATGAAAATGAACTAAGAAGAGGTTAGTAAAAAATACGACTGCGAGCGGATCAAACACAAGACTTAATATGCCATTGCTTAATAACCCATGCGATGATATTTCATCGGGCACAACACTAGTTGATTAATAAAGGCAAATGAAGTGATAAGCTTATTAGCATATAACCTGAAAAACTTCTGCAAATCTTTTACGGTGTAATTGTATTTGTCCGTTTGCACCAAAACTTCAGCATCTTTCCAAAACAAAGGTGAAGGCAAAAGCCACGCTAGAGACGGTGCCGTGATTTGCTGCTCTCGGAGTATACTCTCGCGTAGTACAAATGTGCCCAAATTGTCTCCTAAAATTTTCATATATTTAAAAATAATATACATATAACCTTATTAGTCTAGCATGCCTTTATCTTTTCTACATTTAATACTCAATACATACATACATTCAACTATAAATCTAATGTCCCGAAACGTACCGATGGCAAAAACCTTGATAGCCTTGACGGCACCACCCCAAGGTGCTGCGAGAGTGATCATCCTTTCGATATACTTAGTCTTCCATTTGGCAGATTGCAGATGCAAAAAATGCAAAGCCATCGTTCCTCCCATGCTGTGCGTCAAAATAGTGACCTTACTCTTATTATTGGTTGTATATGTTTCCTCAACGAGCTCACGCAACCGCAGGAAAAATCCTTCATTCTCGTCTGAAATCAACAATAGTACAATCAGCTCAATTTATGCAAAATCAATACATTTGATTGAGATTGACCCTTATTTACCATATGAAAACTAAATGATTCTAATTAATTTGTACCCACTGAGCACGCATATGACAAACAAACACGATAATATGAGCATGTTTCGATTATTCGCACTCACTAGCTCATAATCTTGCAATTAATTGTGTCAATGAATATAATTGAGATTTTTTTTTCATTTACTTATTAATTTATAGTGTAAGCATATAGCACAGCTTGCACTTGAAGTCGTTGATCGAACATGCAGAGCCGACTTTGCCTTAAATATCTTCGTCCACACAAGGGCAAAGCCACGATTCGACTCGCTCCACACAAACAACCTCGAGCCTATAGAGCATGATCTCATCATACAGCTAGGCACCAAAAAAGGAATCTCCGAGAGCATAACCTCACCAGCTATGCATTGCACAGCCAACCAGGATATAAACCAGCGCACCCGCCCCAAACACCAGTGAACCGGGAGTTCAGCCAACCCACTCCTCCGAGGTCGAGCAACTACCTCTTTCACCGTACACACAATAATATTTGTATATTGAACATAAATAAAACTCAACCGAATTTCTACAGGCCATAACACAGTCGAAACATAAACCTTCCCTGTTTACAATAGCCACTATTGACTTATGTATTAGTCGTCACAACAATTTTATATATGTATATGTATAAATCAGACTAACTGGGAGCTTTTCTGAAATCATAGGGGGCACCCCTCACGGACACGTTCCTAACGTATCCAACGCTGACAAGTGCGTTGGTGATATCTTTAAAATAGGTCCCGGGAGACGCGTGTGACGGGTCCAGCCATTCAACCGGCTCCGAGTTGCCCCATCCAGGCACTTTGATTGTGACACCAGGCGTGTTCGACGTCATTCTGGATACATTGTCGTAGTGCAGCTTCATGTTGTCGATCCAGCAGTCGATCACCAAAGGGACGAGCAGCTCCAAGTTCAGCCATATGTTGAAGTAGCCTGACGAGGTCTTCTGACACATGTAGTGCACCACAGTCGACTTA
This sequence comes from Arctopsyche grandis, assembly GCF_051622035.1. Classification (NCBI taxonomy): domain Eukaryota; kingdom Metazoa; phylum Arthropoda; class Insecta; order Trichoptera; family Hydropsychidae; genus Arctopsyche; species Arctopsyche grandis. Next base: position 4,052,158 of record NC_135357.1, on the reverse strand, counting down.
TTCAAGGTGGCCTCCAGTTGACTACCGCCATCTCCTGGAACTGATTATACAAAAATTTCAATTTAAAAAAAATGTTAAGTTCAATAATGTTTATAAATTTATTTACAAAAAAAAAAATAATAATTAGTGTGATTGAAAAATGGCCTTATTTTGATTTGGCCTTACCTTGAACTTTCATATACGTACTATTCGATTTTATTTTCGCACTAAAAGGGGTCAAAAATTTCCCGCGTCTATCTTAGAAGTTGGAAACCTTCATATCAAATTTAAATGTGTATTTGTATAAATTGCTTTATCAACAATGCACACTTAGAAATTAATATGACATTCAATTAACACAAGATAAGGACGTGTGATATATTCATTACGAGCAAAATATGTATGCATATTCTATTTATTATAGACAACTATTTTACTAGTCTTTAAAGTATTTTGGTCTATTTTTGTCAGGATTTAAATATGAAAGGTCAGTATTTATATAAAATGGCCAGTATTTAAACATAAATGGTCAGTATTAATATTAAATGGTAAATTTTATTATGACGAATGGCCAGTATATCTTTTTGGTTACAATATCATCCAACAGGCATTGTTATTTGTTCTAACGAATGTATGTCAGATTTTTATACTGTCCATTTGTTATTAATAATATATTTATTTATTTTAATTTATACCAAGAAGGCATAACAGGTAACCCCAATGCGCCTTGCTGACCAGAAACATTGTTCATTTCATACAAGTAGTATTTGTACATATTATACAAAGTGAATACACATCAATTAACATCCACAGAGACATCCATCGTCAAATTTGTAAATTTGCAGCATATTTTTTAAACAATTCATCGAAATTCAGTAAATACATATCAATTAACATCCACAGAATCATTTATGGTCAAATCTGTAAATCACAATCAATAGAAAAAACTTCTGACTGTTGATTCCAATACTCACTATGAGCACAATAATACTAGGTTTTGAGTTAAAGACCACAAAAGCCAAAAAAACTGTAAAAATCGCGCATATTTTTAAACGATCACTAACCAACAAAATTCATTATCATATTCGAATTCAGTGGGTCAAACTTAGTAAAGATTGGTCAGTCTCCGCTCTGGTAACTCAAAAACGTGATTTTTTTTTGCTCAGTGTTATTGTTGATTTATTCATACATAATTATTTAATGATGATATTTGATACGTAGTTGTTTATTGCAAAATCTAATATGCACTATCTACAACATGAACGATAAAATGCATTTGTAAGCGCTAATATATCGTCAAGTCAATGCATAAAAGTGCATACAGACGCGTCGTTTGCGCATGCGTATCCCCACAAATGCATTTGTTCGCAGAAATAACAGTCAAAGGCGACCTGCATTGATGTATAATACACATAGATGGGCCCTGACTTGTGATTTTGGTCGAAGATCTTGTCTTCACTAACTGAGGGGTGCGGGGGGTTTAACTAGCGGGGAAGTAAAGGTTTTTTTTCCCTACGACGCAGCGGTACCTACCTACCTACTAAGAGAAACTGTGCATGCGCCATGTATTTTGCATGCGCCAAAAGGGAGACCAGTATAAGACGTGAGGGCGGATCTAGTGTATTATACATCAATGGCGACCTGTCAAGTTGCAGTACAATAACTCTCGTATCTCTGCTTTTTTATTATTACTTACAACCCTCCTTTACGTTTCACATTAAGATGACTTTTTTATATCTCTTATCCGATCGTTTTCATACTTTGCCATATTACTCATTTCGGTCATCAATATAAGTAAATGGATCCTCCGCCATTACGATGGTGCAAAAATATCGTGTAAGACGCGTTTGAAATCTACCCGGCGAGATAGTCGTTGACGTTTATCCACCATTTTTTTTTATTACATTACTCCTCAATAACAGGTCACTGCTTTTTCTATTTCGGCGTAATAATGGTTTATTATCTTATTTAATATTTTTATTTCTAGATTTTATTTTGCCCCGATAATGACTAATAGTGTTCAAGATATTCTAAACAGTCCATTTTGAAAAAGTTATGAGATGAAATCGAATGTAATTAAAATGGGCAAACCACGTCCGCCTCTTCCAGATTTATCTATTAAGCATAAGGATAAAAAATGTGAATATAGGGGAGACCGGGGACAAATTGATTAGGATTTTTTTCTAATTTAACTATTACATTTACAATGAAACAAATGTAGCCATAGTATAAACCATATATTCAGGAACATATATATATGTATTTATTTATTTCCTATGATTCATACAAAAAGAAATAATAGAGTTTAAATCAAGATTGACAAATTGTTACATTTGTCCCCTACCCTGGGAATTATTATGAACAGGATAATAATTGCGAAAAATTATGGGATTCATATGTATGTGAAGAAAATTACCACAGACTCCTGAGAAATGATTCGGCTTTTGAAGAAAAGTTTGCATTTAGTCAACTGTTTAATAAAATAGTTGATGGTATATGTAAGCAAATTGAATGCCGATTTTCTTCGATGTCGACATTGCAAATCTGAAATATCCGCAATATAAAGAAAACTTTCCAAATGATTTGATTATTAAACTGGAAAAAATCTATGGACAATTGTTCGATTATAATATAAGGTTAAAAAAAAAACGAGCTTACTGTTGTGTATTCGTGCTCTGAATTTTCAGGGAAACCCGTCCATGAACTTGTAAAATTCATGAGAAATAATAATCTAGAGTCAGGTTTTCAGGAAGTGGACAAATTAAGCAAACTAATATCAACTCTTCCGAGTAGTACTGCTTCAGCAGAACCTTCATTTCCTGCTCTCAATAGAATCAATATTTGCTGTCGAAGTAAGCAAGGCCAGGAAAGATTGATCTCGATGGAAAAAATAATACTCATTTTATGAAAGCGTAATTGAAAAATTCATCTATAAAGGGCGAAGAATCGAATTAATATACAAATAAAAATAAAATTCATATTGAAAATATCAGTTTTTTTTTATTTTTCATACACAACACCAACAACCAACGTACGCCACTGACAAAAATACATGTAAAAAAATCAAAAACATGCTAAAAATTTGCCTTAGAACCAGATCAAAAGCAGTATAAAAAACTACATGATTTTGGTTAGGTTAGGTTAGAAAAATGCTGCTTTTGAAAAATCTGATAATATGAAAGTTTATAAGAGTTAATAATAATTTAAAAAAACATGGTAATTTAAACCACTTTTTAGAATTTCAGAAACGATATCTACATAAATCGTAAAACCATGCTTTGAAAAAAAATAAACCAAAAGGTTTCTGAGAAAAACATAAAAAACCTTGATTCTCTAGAGTAAAAGTACTACTTCCGGTTCAGATAAAAATATTCAAAAAATATAAGGTTATACAATTAATAATTTCTATTACATATAAAAAAAATTCAGTCCGATTCAGTTAGTAAAATTCAATTATCTTTTGGGAGATAATTGAATTAAAAAACTTAAAAAAAGGGACACCTATAAGGGGAGGTACCATTTCCGGTCAACTTAAAAATTTGAAAAAAATTCACGTAGTGTCGATAAGAATTTCAGTAACCGATACTAATTTTCAGTTCGATAGGACTAACGGTGTGCAAAAAATCCCCAAAATACACACACACACATTTTTTCTAGATCATGAAAACGTGATCAGTGATCGATCAGCAAAATCTCGAGTCTGAATTTTCGCATGATCACAAAATTTCATCTATTGTTACTACGTACATAGATAAAATAAAAATAAATTGTTTGCATAATATGTACAGCACTAGTACGAAAATGTGATATTGTGCGCTAGATATGAATGAAAAAACAGATTAACACGTGTGTAGAAGAAATCGCATGCATCAAAGGTACAGAAAATGAAGCAAAAAACAGGTTCCATTGTGTTAAAGTCAAGGTCCACGGTGCAAAATAATAATTCAGCGCGAAAATGATTAGGTTTTGTATTAGAGAATGTGATGTACTCACTTAAAATGACTGGCGAAATTCCCCACGTCAACGCGATATTACAATAGAAAATGAAAAGAAATGAACAAACGCTAAATTTCGGCAACATTTTCAATGGATAGGACTAGCACTGGCCGATCGACTACCAACGGCCAATGGCCAATGGCCAATGACAAATGACAGCTCGCTATCGTGATGCGTGATCTGAACAGTCACCTCTGCGGCCATTGCCATTGACGTAAACATTTCACGCTATCTCAGCTGTTCGCCGTATACTCTCGCAACCTTTTTTTATTGCGAATTAAAATGAGTAGAGGAAACGCTAGTTATTGTCCACATATAATATATTATATTTTATTATATACATATATACCAGGAAGGCCTAACAGGTAAACCCCAATGCGCCTTCTTGGCCCATTACAAACCAGTGGCGTAGCCAAGATTTTGTCAAGGGGGGGGGGTTTTGACAGGAAAAAAGGCAAGATAATTTATATTTAATTAATATAAAATCACACCATATAAACATACAGTAAAGCTAACTGCTAACTGAAGTGTATGATGCAATCGACCGATCAATTGCAACAGGAGTGGGATATATATATATATATATATATATATATATATATATATATATATATATATATATATATATATATATATTATACATACATACATAGTACCGTTTACCATGCACTCTTTTTTTTATCTTTCGACTTAAGATCTTTCGATTTTCGAACTTTGCCTTCCGATATTTGCGTTTTCGGGATTTTCACTTTCGCTCCCGTGAGGTAGACCCTTTTATTATGGTTCGGTGATTAATAGTCAATTGTGTCAATCAGTTTTCTCGTGACCGATTTTAGGGTGTGACCAGTTTTAGAGTGTGACCAGTATGGGGACTGTTCTAGTTGTGAAGGTGTTCTTCACCACCAGTCCGCCATGGGTTTATAGACGGGTTCGTCTGAGTTTTAGTAGTTATTACCGCTGTTATATGGATAAAGTATTTATTTTGGTATAACAGTGTATACAAGTGTATAAGTATTAGTTTATATGAATATGTTATTCAGATGGTTTCTGGATATGGTAGAGTGTTGCTGGTTCGGCACTCGGCTATGTTCAGGTGTCTCTGGATGTGGCAGAGTAGAAAATCCTAATTATTATACCACTAGTCATTCAAAATGAATATGCATACATACATACTCTGAAGAACCTTTAAGTAGACGAACAAGACACCGTTCAAATTCCACGAAATCACTGTGAGACTACATAATGCAATATTATTAAAGGGTTTCAATACTTAAATTCGTTATAAAAGTTTGCGTATCACTGCAAACATAATTACCTTATCAAATTGACATTGTTTATAATATTAGTATCAGACCACGTTGTGACGTGTCGAAATTGGATACATCCCTCGATTGTTTTGGTGTTATTCATATATATGTAGATATTTTTTTTATTACATACATTTTTTTTGTTGATAAATACACAAAAATCGGTACATGTACTTTCAAAACTTATCACTTCCATTCACTTAATTCGCGTGTGTAGGCATTCTAGGGAATCTAGATTTTGCATCATATTACAATAATGTCATAAATTATTTGATTTAATATTTCTTGTAGTTAAGTAGGTATATATATATTGTTAAATAACAAAATAGAGCAAATTAAGATAATTCGATTTGTTTATAATAAACAATGATTTGTATGTGTCCATCAATATAAAATATCTTCTTATATGTCGATGTCTGCGTCACATCATTATGTTTATATTTACATATGTATATAAAGTATAAAACATACAGAATAAAGCCTACCAAATAGGATAAATGTAAACAGACGCCTATCTTGGTGACACACAAAAATATTCACTAATTCAAATCCACCGACATTGAATTTTTTCATATGAACTGGTTCAAAAGTAAATTTAAAATTAGGCAAGTTTTATTTATTTTTTGAGTGTGGTTTTTATTTAAAAATTTCCCAGTCATGTGATCAAAATAAATATTTAATCAATAGTCAACAACTTAACTTATTTTCAATGTATTCATTTAATTTCTTCACAATAGTGAAAATTTACAAATTAGTATAACGTTACGTAATTTAGTATGACATTACGAAAGTATTGTTCTTAGTTAGCAGTATGCAGTATGTGCTGCTGGTCACACTTGGATATTTGTTACTCCGTTAGGATATTTGTTACTCTGGTAGGAAACGATCAGTGGCGGCTCGTGATAATTTTTAGTGGCGGGGCTGCACTGAAAAGATGTCTAAAAAATGTCACCATAATTATTCTATCATGTCATAACAGGACAAAATAAGCACAATTTTTGGCGTACGACCACTTACATGTGGATTTAAGTATTATTGAAAAAAAACTAGCAAAATTCACCACCCATTAAAGGGGTGCGTCCAAACGCGATGAAGATTTCGAAAAATACGCTGGTACTCCAGTAAGATTGCTAAAAAAAATTCGTTCTTGCTGGTTTCGCGACGCGGATTAAAAAAAACCCCAAAACCTTTCAAAAACTTAACCCCCTAATTCGTAACGAAAAACATTAACCTGTTGACAATGCATCGATACATCGGTTGTTTCATCTGCCATAACAGCTAGATAAGTTGCTTTTTTTATTTCAGCACTTATTTGTTCCCTACACACGTTCAAAATACAATCTAAAAGTTAATTTTGAATAGTTTTTGATGTCCCTTTAAAAACCGAAGAAGTTTGATAATGTTTTTTAAAAGAATCGTCGAAATTTTGTGAATATTCTAGAAGCCCCCGAAAAACTCCTGGATTTTTTGAATTATCTGTTTCATCGTGTCCCCTCATTGGCATTTCAAATTTACCGCAAAATTTAACGCAATCAATAATTTTAAATAAAACATCCCGATTTATTTTTGACGTTTTCGTTATGCTTATCTATTTCCCGCCGACAAGCTTCCCAAAATCGTGAGATTACACACATTTTTTAAGTGTTCGACACTTCCCTCGTGTTTTTAAATTAATCGGTTAAATGTTTTAAGTCAATAACTCCTGTTTTCGTCCAAGATGCTTCGCCTGGCGACTCGCCTCCGAACAAAAGACACGGATAACAAAATAACGCGTTTTTTTCTGTACATCTCGTTAACCAATTGTATTTTTTATAAATGTCTGGATTAAATTTTCGCGAGTAACTAAAAGATCTACTAGTTGCAGGCTGAGAAATAATTAAATTGGGCGTGAGGCAGCCTAATGCTTTTATAGCGACTTTTTCGGTAAGTTCTAGTCGCGAAAAGTGCAAATTTTGTAAATATTTTACTGAATTCTTTTGTTCTTCCATTTTTAAAAGAAAAAAAATCTTAATATATTTAAATAAAAATTACGAGAAAAAGTTAAACAGATTTGAAAAAAGTTTGCTGTTATCAAAATGAAAACGACTCACCGAAGATTTGATGAGGGCTCGTACGCAACCAATTAAGAGTAACGAAAACGAATAAAGCTGTGATCGTGCGATCCAACTAATCAAATGTAAGATCAAGCGCGCGAAATCTTAAACAAACTGACAGATGAATGTCGTTTAACAGGCGAAGGCTGCCGACTGTCCAGCCCAAAACGGAAGAGTGAGTGAAAGAGAAAGAGCTATCTGCAGTTGCAAATAGCTCCTTCTCTTTCTCGTTCCGAAACTCCGGGCTGGGCAGCGTTCAGCTCGGCGCTGTAACACTTTACAGCCAGTACAGCAACATTTTAATTCATCTGTCACCATACAAGTTAGTGGGGTCTTCGAAACGGTCAACATTACTTACAATATCACCCTTTTGGATATGGGTGATATTGTAAGTAGTATTTACTCTGTCGAAGGCCCCAATAGTTAAGTCCATCCAACTAATAAAAAAAATATCATTAATAAATAAAATATTAAATGTATTATTAAATATATATCTTAGAATTTTATAGGAGGGGCTGCAGCCCGGCAGCCCATTAGGACGAGCCGCCACTGGAAACGATCAACGTTAAGTTGATCGTTTCCTACCAGAGTTTGCCAATTTATCCGATTTCATTGTTGAATCGGTTCTTCCATCAAATTGGCAAAAAGCATCCTACCCACTATGTCACCAATATCTGAATTTGATTTATGTACAATATGTAAAAACTTATGTACAAATCGAAATCCTATGGATTTAGATTGGATTGGATTTAGAAATCCTATGGATTTAGATTTGTCCAAATGTCTCTATGGATTAATTCACTAAATAATTAATAATTAATTTCGTGTTCATCATCTTGAAATGCTTGAAATGTTTGTAATTAATTGCCTAATGCGCATTGGGGTTTACCTGTTAAGCCTTCCTGGTATATAGCCATGTCAAAATAACAAATAAATAAAAGAAAATAGTTTGTGCCTTAAATGGAGGTCCTGCGGATTACAATAATTGACAGTAACATTCATTTACCATCAAATATTATTGTAATCTAGATGGCCAATGGCTGTAGTGAATTCTGAATATGAAAAAGTAGTATTATAAAACAAATTTACTAATCTAAGACCTTAACGTTACCTATGAGTAGAGTTTTTGGGCGTCCCGATTAATCGGGACTGTCACCAGTTTTAAGTATCGTGTCCCGGTGTCCCGAACAAACCTCTCGGGACGCCCAAATGTCTCGATTTACTCCTGTTTAAATTCCTACAGAAGTTTTTAACTCGGAATTAACATAAACTATAAACAAAAAGTCGATGTTTGAACCACACAATCTGGTAAACACTGCAGCAATATTCAACAATGAACTATTTGTCTCTGTCTTATACTTTCTGGAGACAAAACAATGTGTATCAGGCACCAATCAATTTATCTTGAATCAATAATTTTCTCACACTCAGAATGATTCATCACACGCAGACGCGGAATTGACAACGTCAGAACAGAAAGGCTAAAAGATTTCTGTGATTTTGCTAATATTGAATATAAAAATCTACTCTCACATTCAAAAACTAGGTGGATATCACTATTACCTGTAATATAACGCACTCTAAAGCTATGTGAAGCTTTAAAAGCTCTTAGCTGAAGAAAAAGCACCAAAAACTTTATTAGATTTTTTCACTTATCCTCTCCGTGAAGTCTATCTTTGGTTTCTTCATTGTAATTGTAGCACTTTTCATTTACATATATTAAAAATAGAAGGGAAAAAAATCAATTATACATATTCTAAACTGTACAGATGCCAGGGGTTCTCAATCGAGAAGCCACTTGGACGTGATGTTTGTAGAATTGCTCAGCGGTAAGCGTAGCGTGGCTTTCCTCACGGTGTCTTCCTTCGTCGTCTGTGGTATGGTCTCTGCTGATGGCTCCTCTGCTCTCTGTCTCCCTCTCTCGTACAGTGTGCGTATGTATGAATGTGATGCGGGGAGACGGAAAATGGTGAGAGATTTTATGTAATAAAAAACAGGTTGTAAATCTGTATGTAATCAACTGTATTTTTAGGTTAAATGTACAGAGAGCAAGCAAGGGGGAGGGGGGGGGGGAGTTCGTATACAAAGAACACGTATTGTGTGGCTTGAGATTATGTCAAACCCAACACGTGACTGGTCTCACTTCGTCGAAGAGATACCAGGGTGTTCCTCACTTCTCACTGGACGTATACTGGAGCTGAACTCCCAGTATCGTCTGCCGATCAGGCCGAGCTGACCGGTGACTCGGTGGTGGGAACGAAGGTTCACTCAACCGAAGCGGGAGGCGAATAGAAGTCAGAGAGCCGCCGGGAGCGAGGTTGTTCACTCGTCGGCGGCTGAGTAGGAAGAGACAGGAGGAAACGCGCTCAAACCGCCGCTTCCAATACAAACAAAAAGCGCCTGGTGGGTCGTAAGGCTACGAACGCCGACCATCAGAATATTGGTCTGAACATAAACATTATCACTTCGATTGAAAATATATCTGAACGATAGCTTCAGCAGCTGTAATGTGTGTGTATGTATGGGGTGACCAGCGGCTGTATGTGTATGTCGTCGTCTCTCGTTCAGCTCGCTCTGGAGCACGTGCTGGAACAGGGCGGGGTGGGAAATTAGACACGTCAAGTCAGTTTATCCTTGTTTATTAAGGAGTAGATGGCGAGCCGGGGAGTTTCTCGGCGCCTGCGCCTGTGCCCCTTTATGGCGGGGGCTGTGGATGAGTACGCTGGCTGGTCAGGCAAGGTAGACCAGCCACGCCAAGACCTTCTCGGCCGGCGGAAGGCGGGCGTCTCGTTTGACAGATGAGCACGCCTCGTAAAATGAGTGAGCGCCCGTAAGAGCCCAAAACACGGCCATGTGGGTTTTTTGGCTCGGACAATATCTATAGAAAGGTCAAAGATCTAATTTTTTTTTTTGGGTGGGGGTGTCCCGGTTTGACTTGCATGAAATCTGAAAACCTTACGTATGAGTCGACGGTTTTAGTAAAAACACGCATAGAAAACCCACATTTTAAAATAAAAAAAATCGGTCTGTAAGGTTTAGGTGTCATGTGTGTCGTGTTTCGTGTGTCATGTGCCGAATCATTGTCTATGGTCACTTATGCCAGCTGTCAGATGATCTGACTCGGTTGTGAGAGTGCGGAGTGCAGTATCCGCTGTGATATGTCCGTGCGGGCAAATATTGGCGCCCCCAGCGGTGCCTCCGCCCCCGACGCCCGCCTCTAGCGGCTGGGCATGTGGCAGGCGAGTTTCACACTTCACTTCACACACATACACTCTCACCCTCTGCATTATGCCTATACTGCCAACTACCTTAACCTTAGCCTTACTCAATCCCAATTCCCAATTCGTTTTCTATATATGTAGACATAGATTATTCCGTATATTGTATTGAAGGTGCATTATGTTTGGTTACAGAGCAACGACGGTGTAGGCACAGGCGGGGGTGGTAGTGGTAGTGCACGGCTAGCGTGGCTCACCGCAGGAGGCTGCGGAGTGTTACTGTTGCTGCTGCTGCTGCTCACCTGCTACTGCTGCCTGATGCCTCGAGATCGCAAACCTACACGTAACTACATACATCCATGCATTGTCTCTCTCAACTGTATACGGTCACACTAACCCTTGCCATCTAACATATTTTCAGTGGAGCCGTGTTGTAAGAGGATTGATACACCGAAAGAAACCAACTGGAATATGTATCAACCGCCCGCTGGTATACAGGTATGCTTCTTTCGTAGAACCGCATATATGTTGAAATAAACGTGACACTTTTTAACTGTTTAATATGTATGTAAGCACATGTGTACTTGAATTAAACATTTTGTGTGTGTGTAATTAGATTCAGATACCGAGAGGCGCCAGACCAGTTAGCTATGCGGGTCACATAAACCACAACAACTATGTCCCGAATCAACACGAAAACTCGTACACGAACCACCACCATCACAGGAGTCACGAACGAGTCACGAATCACGGCTACATAAACAACGCCACAACCATATCGGAATTCACCGGACAATACGCTTCTAGTAGTGGTACAATTTGTCTCACATTTACAATGAAACACACACATTTGATGGTCTTATTATAATATTTGGTGAATGAATTCAGTTTTAGACGATATGATAAGCGGAGGTAGTATGGATTCGTTGAAGACCAGATCGCTACCAGCGTTTTTACGATCTAAACAACGCCCACTTTCCACGGAGGACGATCTTCATCAGCTATACGCAAAAGTAATATATCACACTGTTCGGATGGCTTACATATATCTGCTAGTGTACATCAGCTGAACCGATTTGAACCCATTTTAGGATTAACTTTGCTTACTACTATGTAAGTATGTGTTTCACTATCAGTACTCATTCTTGTAACTATTGTTTTCAGGTGAATTTCAGTAAAAAGCGCAAAAACCGCATGAGGAATGACGACGCTGCCGTAATAGCTCTGAGCAAATCTCGAAGCGAGTGCCTCAACGCCGACGCGGTCATAGTTTACGACGAAAGGACGGCGCTTTAATATATCCAAAACTCTTACATTCCAATGATAAAAGTTAACTTTCTACCAATGATATTATATAACTGTATCGATGTAGTACGTTGTGTTGAATTCATCGCTTTAGACTTAGTTCGCACGTTTATTTATAAAACGAATTCAGTATTTATGAATATTGTTTACCTGACGATGGTGTGTGCGGGTACTTATCGGCAAATGGCTGTCAATAGAAACTGACATTTCTAATATTTTTAATGATTCTAGTCTTCGAAATCTAAGTCACACAATATGTATCAATATAATGTTTATCTGAAACTTACATATCTAAATTTTATTGTATATTTTTAAAATATATACATATATATATGTATATTCACATAGGAATTGTAAGTAATAATATTAGTATTATTTTTTTATTACTAAAAATTGTTGATTGAAATAATTTCAATTGCATACCTTTTGTATTGTATATAAAATATTCTTCATTTCATTTGCCAAGACACTATGGATATGTAACGGCTACCACACGCAACTTAACTTTCAACCCATCCAACAGAGAAATGTTTTAATAATAGAAGTGGCTTCAGGCTTCGTATTATTATCAAATGGCAAATGTCTGTGGACATTTCATAATAATTTTCCTGGCAGTCGTGTTTGATGCTCGACGTATATCTGATTGTTTGTTAATCTTACTCGCATATGGGCAATTGCATCGTTAAAAATTGCACAATGCATTCAAAAACACACAATAAACAACATGGGATACATTTTTATAAGTAAATTAATCATTTAAGTAACAAATGCAAAAAAAGTAAATAAAAATAATCCGCCGATTGAGAAAAGAACGGATTAGCTACCAACGCCCAATACTGCCATATGCTCAAATTGTAAATAAATTTGTATCAAAATAAAACTTATTTCTATAGTGAATATGCGATGACTAGAGGTAGGACCGGAAGCGCGCCGTCTATTGTTCCATTATTGTAAATGCTTTGTAAAAAAGGTTCGGCAAACCTTTAACAATGCATTTACAACATGTGAACAATGAACAGCGCGCTCTGGGTCCGCTTTTTAGTGATGACCCCGGTTCTATTCCGTGCGTGTATCTGCAATTATGGAAACGCTACACGTATAATTGACACAAGCAATGTAATGGTCTAAGATCTAAGAATCTTAAGCATCGAGATGGCTAGAACAGCATTTGTAAAAATGAAGGCGGCGCTTACAAACGAGCATCTCAATCTTCATACGCGGTTGAGATTCGCGAAGAGCTACGTCTGGACAGTATTACTACACGGATGTGAGACGTGGACTCTGAAAACCAAGATGATCAGCCGCATTGAAGCTTTTGAGATGTGGGTCTATAGGCGTATGCTGAAGATTCCGTAGACCAAAAAGATATCAAACGAAGCTGTCCTCGGCATGATGGGGAGAGGCAGGGAACTTGTTTCTGTCATCAAGTGGAGAAAGATGGAGTACCTCGGACACATGATACGGGGTCCAAAATACGAATTTCTCCGTTTGATAACCATGGGGAAAATAGAAGGAAAAAAATGGATTGGCAGGAAAAAGTTATCTTGGCTTCGAAACATGCGCATGTGGACCGATATGAGCGCCGAAGAGCTGTTCCGAGCTGCTGAAGACCGATGCGGATATATTCAAATAATCGACGAGGTGGTCGCCGACGTCCGGATGCGGACAAGGCATTAACAATAAGAATAATGTAATGGTAAAGGCGCTTCTATTTTTATAACATTTCTCTGCCCATCCAATGTAAAAAAGTATACATTGCACTCCCAAATCGGGAGAAGCACCTTTAAAATTATTTAATACCAGTGTTGTGCCCGATGAAATATCATCGCATGGGTTATGGCATATTAAGCTATTAATTAAAAAAAAAAGAAATGTGTTGGTCATGTGTTCGACCGGCACGCGGTCGTATTTTTGCAAGTACCTTTTAAATATATTTATATTTAATTGTTTAATATGAAAAAAAAGGTAAAAACTATCTACCTACCTACATATAAACAATATAAAACACCAATAAAAGAATTAATTAAATAAATTTTCAATAGATGACGCTAAATGCTCAGACTTATTGCCCTAGAGCAGTGGCTCTTAACCTGGGTTCGGTGAGTCAGTCTCAGGGGTTCGTTAGTTGGGGGTCAGTACCTGCAACAAGGTTAAGAACCACTGCCCTAGAGGAAACATTGGTAGCAATCAGTATATATATATATATATATATATATATATATATATATATATATATATATATATATATATACATATATAGAAGTTTTTTGTTGTTCTGTTATTATATTCGTACGTTTTGTTGGCATTGTTTCAACTGTGACGTACATATGTCGAATTGAAACGACTATTATAGTGCGGCGAGCGTTATCGCACACAGACACACCAACTTCAATCATTCTTAGATGTGGGCGTTAGATAGTTATTAAAGAAACATTGATCAATGCTATTCCATAGTGCCTATGTAATTGAAATTGAGTATAACATCTCACAATACTAAGTTTTATAAAAAAATATTTTATTCCTCTTATACATAATAATAATATTAAAAAAAACTATACATATATTGTAAGCGCTTTGAATGTTTTCTACTGTAATTTTTCTACATTGTATTTTACAATGGTTAAAAATGTCTCTTGAATGATAAAAAAATTCATATTTGACAATGTTGCGATTCTTTGTACGTTCATATGTAGTAACTTCGGTCTAATTCGATTGAATACTTTTCTATAAACTTTGTATTATATGACTAACGTAAGTGAGAAGCACAATTTTCATACAAATTATACACACGCACACGCGTAGCCGTAACTCGTGACCAAAATCATCGAGTTATTTAAAGAAAAAAGGAAAATGATCTCATTTAATACTAACACACGAACCCGTTCGAATTCCCTATTTAGATATTGATCAAACTTGTGACAATAACCTATGAATCTTTACATTGTAACGAATTTAATAAAAGTAATATGTAATTAATAAGCAGTATGTTTTATGCGCTTTTTGTGTAGACCGTAATGCCGACTCCAAGGCATAAGCCGTTGTCCACACACATTTTGGCCTACGAAGCCAATGGCCCACGTATGGAGTTGGCATAAAGCATTTATCCGATATATATGTGGTAGAGATTCCTGACAGATGACGCTGTTGAGGACCACGGTTGGGATGTGGCGGTTGAGGTGAAGATCAAACACGTGCGTTTTCAGTCATGTTGTTTATTAAGACGATACGTGCGGAGGTTTAGCGACCAACCGCGCGGAGCACAGGTCCAACTGCTACTAACCGTTACATCCCTGCCCCTTTCCATCCCCTTCTCACAAACAGTCGTGACATACCCTTTCTCAGCCATAGCCCATACATCAGCCTTTCGTTCAATTCCACTCCTACATATATATATATATATATATATATATATATATATATATATTATTTTGTTCTCTGTTCATTGTGTATCGGATAATTAGCATTTATTTCAGTTAGTTTTTCAGTCATTTAAAAAAAAATGCCTATTTTTCTAAGGAATTGTAATAGTGCCATCGTATTTATCGTCAACGTCGTGTGCAAAGACTGAAAAATTATTTATTAATGTTTGTACAATAAACACATACATTTTAATTCAACGTGTGTATTGTAAATAAATGACTAATATGACTGGAATTGTTTTATTGAATTACAAATTTTCATTACACGAAATTTAATATTAAGTCACCCATCATCATTCACACGTTATATATGTATCTTCCAGACTATTATTTTACAGTTGTGACATTTCAATACGATTGAAATATCGACAGAGTGGGAAACGTGCGGAGACGTTGCAACTCCAATTCCGTTTGCAACATAACAATCGTTGTATCCTGCCTTTTGATCTCGTTCGCCAATTTATTCCTCGATATAAAAAGATTTATTCTAAAAACAAAACGAAAAAATCATGTCAAATTTCCCAACAAACACAATTAAAACAAATCGAAATGTATAATACCTTTTAGTAACGTCTTGCTGTTTCTGTAACCCAACTTCAGCCTCTTTCTCTTGCGTTTCGCCAGCATCTTTCTTCAAACGTTCGATCGAGCGATCCAAAGATTTCATCTGAGCCTTGATCGATCCCACTTTTAACTGTATTAGATACATCGAATTTTCAATAGAACATCAAAGCCTTATTTATAACATAAATATGAGCCGTTATAATTGAAAGTGGCATAAGCCCAAGAAATAATTAATTTCAAGACATATTTCGCAAAAAATTTAATACAATATTGTAACGTAGAGATTAGGTGAGTGGCGATGGTTTAATAGCGCTGATCACCTGATCTCGCGTTCGTGCCAAAATGGCCTCGACGTATAGAAGAGTCGTGTATAACGGCCAATAGGATCGCGCAACTCATTGACCAATAGGATCTCGCGAATATCTGTGTACAGAGAGCGCCCGATGAGTATAAATATGGGACGCTCTCGAACTGTAGAGCATTCGGAGCCAGTGGTTCTCAAGTGCGGCCACTAGTGGATTTTACTGCGGCCACCAGCGACTTAATAGTAAATAATACTAATATTTAAAAAGAATTAAATATATTTTAAAAACTACAAAAAAAGTAACTTAACAATAATAGAGACCATGCTCATCATTGACAAACTAAAAAATATAGCGAAAAGCCTTGTGACGGAAGTTGAAAATGACAATTTTTCAATTTTATCTTCTGTTAGTGATTTGATAGATAAGATGACAGACACAACTTCAAAATTAAAATTAAAACTTATAATAATAGAGTGGCTTAAATCTCTGAATCTGGAAGTTGATAAAAGGTTCGAAGAATTGAATTTTTTTTAAACTTTCTTTTGTATCTTCCCCTTTTATTATGATGACAAATGAAAATTTCATAGTACTACAAAATACAATAAAATCATTTTCGGTATTGAGATTAATTAACTGGGCTAACGTAAAATATGCATTATTAGAAATTAGTCATGATCAAGTACTTAATAACCATTTTAATAATATTTCGGTTCAAAAATTTTGGTTGGAAATATACGTTGACAATGAAACAAACCAATATAAAGATTTGGCAACAATTGCTTTATTAATATTGTCTATTTTTCCCACTACCGTATATTGCGAAAGATCATTCAGTGTAATGCACTTTATTAAAAACAAATTTAGAAACCAGCTGACAGACGCAAACTTAGAAGCAGCAATGCGGCTTGCATTGGAAGAAAGGAGTATTGAGCAATTTCCATTTGCATTATTATTAAATAAATAGATACCAAAATGTTAAAATTTCTTTTATTTTATGAATAAATTGATCCATTTTTTTGTAACTTTAATTTATTTGATTAAATTTGGTGCGGTCACCAGACATTTCCATGGGACCACTATTATCACCTGTGCGGCCACGGTAAAATTTCGCCTGAGAACCACTGGTGTAGACCAATAAATAACTAGAGGTAGGATAGTCACAGTGCTATCCATTGTTCGGCAAACCTTTAACAATGCATTTACAACCTTTGAACAATACATGGCCCCCTCAGGCTCCGGTGACAATAAATAACCTCTACTACACTACTACGTCTTTCTCTCCGATCCCGGAAAACACTCTTCACGTCCACGCAACAATATTAAAAAAAAAATACTGGTGGCCTGTAATACGTTTATTCTACCTTTCTGAGATTCTGAACATATCGAACCAAAAGAAGTTACAAAAATTTATGAATTGAGTCAATCAGAAATAGTGTTTTTTTTTTAATTGAAAATTGGACTTTCAAATATAACGGCTCATATATTGCCACAACCTCCAATTCGTCTACTCTTTGCATGTGGTCCAAGAGTTGCTTGTCAAAGTAGGACTTCGTCATTTGCACCTTCTTATCAATATCGACCGTATTTGCAGTGTTCGTCTTATTGTGGATGTATGCTTGAATTTCTTTGGTCACCTTCGTGAAAACAATCAAGTTAAATAGAATCGTTGACTTCCTGAATCGATTTGTGGGGTTTCGTATATACCTTAATGCGTTCGAAATGACTTAAGTCGTCTTCCAACTGCTTTATTTTCATTTTCAACGTGGCATGCTCCCACTCTTTCTCCAAAATGCGGTTTTTGAACTTAGAAGTTGCCCGTTCGGCGCTTAATTTCTTCTGGGCGGCTTTCTAGAAAACGTTTAAAAAATAAAATTTATGCATTAAACAACAATTAGCGAACTTTTAAACAGTACATGTACATATTTATACCCTTATCTGCTTGTTTATAGCTTCAATTTCCTCCTGTTTAGTCAATATAGCCTCGTCAAAATCCTTCAAATGCCCCGTCATGTCGATTTCGACAAGGCCACTCTTTACGATGAGCTACAATCATTTCAGGTCGTGAAAAAAACATTTCATAATACAGTTATAGAAAATATTGTATACCACCTGTATCGGAGAGTTTCTAGATTGCTTCTCCATGTACGTGCGATGATTAGTTATATCAGTCTTCAACTTTTGATGGTGCGATCTGAGAGCGTTGGTTCTCTTCTGACAAGCGGCATAGGCTGCTTCAACTTCGACCACTTCTGCGGCTGCTGCACGCATCTGATCATGATTTATTTAACACACATTAAGAACTACACATTGCCAAGTTTCTGTAATCATATCATATAAGCACGCATGTAACCTTGATTTCATTGTCGATTTTAATCCTACGCAACTTGCACAACGTCGTCCAAACGGCTTCGTCCACTGTAGCCGGCATGTTATTTACTGAATCCAACTGATCTATACTGTGAAATCAAAACGCAATATTTATGTTACAGTCGAAATGTATTTTCAGTTGTAATATGTAATATTCCAACTAGCGCTTTAGATCGTTCATATTCGAATACAATTCAACTAGTAAATTATATATCTACAAGCGCAAATACACTGTAGGGATATAGCACGACTTGTACCATACGAAACTAGGTCGATGATATTTCCCTCATCGAACTTAATCTGTACAAATGACATCATTGCATCCTGTTCTCGTACACGAAAGTCAGCCTTGGCCGAAATAGTTCGTCCAGCTTACCCATAAAGGCGATTCGACTCGCTCCAGATATGCAATCACGAGTACACGGGAAATCCCAAGGAGCTACGCAACTACGCATCAAACATAGAACACAAAGGAAGACCTCGACCCGTTGGAATCTTCCAGAACGTGATCTCACCAGCCCGGCTACACGTTGCTCAAGCAACACCTTTATTTATTTATTTATTTATTTTATTTATTTATATTTTAGCTATCAAGCTAATTTAAAAATACATCTTAATTATTATACTTAACTCTAAAATTTATAATTAACTTATATGTACTGTCCCTCACAGAGGTGTCTCTTCGCACCTCGCAGGAATGCATCCATGTTTTCAGCGGACCTGACGCACTCAGGGAGGGCATTATACATACATGAGCACACCCCTGTGAAAAACACCCCCAGCCGTCTTATTCTTTCTTACTCTACTTACAACTAGTTTGTCCTTTTGTTTATCTATGTTTATCTCTATTCCTTATTATATAATCATCAAAATACTTAGGTAATAACTTATGATCTAACTTATAAACAAAAGACAATGTACTTATATTTAGACTAATTCTAATACTCATCCATCCTAATTCATCTAACATACTTCCAATACTCTTAAATCTACTCACATTCAAAATAGCTCTCATAGCTTTATTCTGTATTTTTTGCATTTTTTCTAAATCTTGGCCACTAAACAAATTAAGCACAGTGGCACAATAAACCACATGTGGCAAAACAATTGAATTAAACACTAAAATTTTACTTTTTTTACTTAAAATATTTCTTAATCTACATAATACACCAACTTTTCTAGCCATTTTTTTTATTATATAGTCAGCGTGCATTTTAAAATTTAGTCCTGAATCTATGTATACACCTAAGTATTTTATATTTTCAACTTTTTCAATTAACTTATCATCAATTCTAATTTCATTCAATATATTTTTATTTTTACCATTCAACCACATCATTTTTGTTTTATTCACATTCAACTTAAATTTATTTTCACACAACCAGTCATTCACATAATTTAATTCTATATTTAAAATCTCAGACATTACATCAACATTCTTTCCAATTATATATATCAATGTATCATCTGCAAACAAATGTATTTTACACATCTTAATTACCTTAACAATATCATTTATATATAATATAAATAATAAGGGTCCCAATTTGGACCCTTGCGGCACTCCATGAGGTGTTACAAATTCAGAGGATAACACCTTATCAATTTTTACTATTTGCCTTCTATTATTTAAGTATGAGTATAAACCAATGCATCGTCCCCAGATGCCAGTGAGCTTCAGGAACTCGACCTGGCTCGTTCCAGCGAATCACCTACCTACTTCGCTGTACATACAAATACACCTTGTAATGAACGGATTTACGCGCGCTTATCTGATCTTGCGGTGGTGATGTAGAGGGCGTTTACGGCGTTCTTCCAAGGGTTGGGTTATGTAGAAACGTGGACTAACCTGGGGATAGTGATATATATGTATATAGTCGGGGAGGTTCCTGACTGCAAGTCGTCTTCGTTGATAACAGCTTCCTCGTGGTCTCACGGCTGAGGTTTCTCCGGAAACAGCGTGAGGAATGCAGGGGAAGTTGTGCTGGAACTCAGGGGAGGGAGTGATGCTACACTCGACCTCGCAGCGGTTCTTCAGCACTGATGGTGATGGATCTCTGGGCCCCGTCTCCCCCTGGAGACGTGCACAGGAGAGATCTTTCTTCGACGGGCGATCGCGGGTGAGAGAGCGCGCTCTACATGCGCGCGCGCCTATAAGGCTTTTCCCTGGATGGCCACTCGAAATAAAGGGCGAGTGTTGCCCTATGGGACGATGGGAGAACGTCGCGTTACATCCTGTATTAATCGAGTAATAAAGATCCTCTTCAAGATTCAACCGAATTTCCATTGGCCGAGAAACGGTCCAAACCTTTAACCCGCCCTATAACACTTTTGAACAATGTGCGCCAGTTGTACTATAACAGTTGAGTTTTGACAGCTCTGATGTTTTTACGAATGCTTTAGAATTCAATAATGCGTTCATATTTGCTAGACGTTACAAATAAAGGTAATGAGTACCGTATTACGATAACTATAAGAATTTGGTCGAAACAAAAAATGTGTCTTTCCAACTCAATTTACTTGTCAAGTGACGTCATCACGAAAGCCTAACCACTGTACATATCTTACCTGGTACAAACTTATAGTTGAACTGTATTTTCAGTTAGAATGTAATTCACCATATGAATCAACTTACGTGGGTTAAACGGAATATATTCCAATTAGTCAAAATATGTTACAACTGGAAGATACACTTCAACTTTTACATATTAATTACTATACATATATGCAGGGTTTTTTTTCCATTTAACGCGATGGAACGGCGTTCCGGCACCTTTTTGTCTCAACGTTTTTTATGTTTCAAACGAATCTATATATATATATAAAAATGAATGCCTGTGTGTGTGTGTGTGTCTCGAATAGGCTCCTAAACCACTGAACCGATTACGATGGAACTTTCAGAATTTCTTGTATGCATGTCCGGGAAGATTTCTGTGAAAAAAAATCGGGAAAAAACGGGAACGGAAACGGGGAAAGCGGGAATGAGTGTCATTGCAACGGAATAATTTCAAATATGTTCGCTGCCTGCGTTTTTCCAACAAATGGGAACGGGAACGGGAACGGAAACGAAAACGGGAACGAGAACAGGAACGGGAACGGGAATTGCATGCGCTATTGTGGCATTGCAACGCATGCTGGGTTCAGCTAGTATTCTATATAATATAATTTGAATATAATCTTTTCCAATAAAAAAACTTAACAAGAAGTGAGCTCTGGCCCTGTATATATGTATGTGTATAGTACATTCAACAATTCTCATTTTCATACTAGAAAGCGACTTCGTTTCATTATAGGTGAGTATCGAT
This sequence comes from Arctopsyche grandis, assembly GCF_051622035.1. Classification (NCBI taxonomy): domain Eukaryota; kingdom Metazoa; phylum Arthropoda; class Insecta; order Trichoptera; family Hydropsychidae; genus Arctopsyche; species Arctopsyche grandis. Next base: position 4,030,300 of record NC_135357.1, on the reverse strand, counting down.
CGGCTGATTTTACTGACCATCTAGCTAGCTAACACTTGATTGATTTGCGGAAAATTCGCCAACATGCGCTTTAATGTGTATTAGCAAATACGGAAAGTATTCTCGGTAAGTGCACGTACCAGCAGTAGCTGGCAAAATATATATTCATACTATACAGCAGTACATGTCATCATAACGCATCAAGCAAAACCAGTTTTCTTCGACCACTGTAGAAACATTCACACACGATATGACGTCATGTGAACTGCTGGATAATATTCATAGATAAATACATATATACATATGCATATTTAATTTCTTACCCTTTTAAATAATCCAAACAATCGTGGTGCAGAAACGGCGGTCTCTCTTTGCACAGAGCTGCAGACGCCATCTCATACAACACTCCCACTGTCATCGATGGTTTAGCATGCCATTTAGGACGCTTCCTGGAAAAACATGAAACAGCCGTGATTTTGCATAATGGACCTAACGCTCAGGGTATTTTTTAGATCGGCAGATTTGTTACGATCGAGTTCACTGTGTAAAACTTAGTATGTAGGTCCAATTGTTTATTTTCACTTACTTGAACAACTTATAGCACAAGTCTAGAACAACGGGTGAAACCTCCCCCAAATTCGTCTTGAAGTTTTTATCCAGCGTCCTGTCGCGCAATGAAAGAATTTCACAAGCGGCGTGAGATTCTGCCATTTGATTCTGCACCACGTTCATCTCGGCGTACGATCTCTCTTGCTCGTTCTCCAATTGCAACATTTCGGATCTGAAAGACGGATGTAACATGAACATTCTGAGAGCTGAATCTATCCGCTCTAAACTTAGGCCTGTAAAACTGTCAACATACTCGAGCTCTTTATACTTCTCGACGGCCTCCATTCGCCTCAGGTTGTGCTCCCTCAGCAGCATGATCTTCAACTCCTCCTGTCCTATCGCCGACTCCACCTTCAACTTGAGCACATACAACTCTTCGACTTTCTTGTTGAACCTGTGAATTTCGGCGTTCAGGGATTGAGAAAGTGTGTCGTACTCCTGATGCAGCATCATGCGATACCTCTCCCGTTCCGATTCCCTTTCTGCCACGCTGGCTTCCCATTCGCCGATATCGATCAGATCGGATTCGGTGAACTCGTCTGGGGTTTTATCGCTCTGAAAATGTTCCGCGTAAGTCTATAGCTGTTTAATATCTGAATCACAAATGCACGAATTCATACCATGCAGTGAGGTTTTGGTATGGGCTTTTTTATTTCTTCGTGCCATAACTTCTCCAGCGTGGCGTCCATCATGGCCACGAGAGCCCTCTCGTAAAACGGATCCGATGGCACTACTTCAGGGGTGGTTTTAATTGCATCGTCAAGACTGACGTACGGCGAAACATCGATCTGAAACCGATCAGAATTTTAACATCCATGACTAAACGAAGTGCAATAAGACATGAGAATATTATTAAGGGACACACTTGTGGGAATATAGCACAACTTGTACTATACGAAACTAGATCGAAGATATCACCTATTTCCCTCATCGAACTCAAGCTGTACAAATGATATCATCGCGTCATGTTCGAACACGAGAGTCAACCTTGGCCGAAGTACTTCCGTTCAAACGCAACACACAAAGGAAGACCTTGACCCCGTAGGAATCTTCCAGAACGTGATCTCACCAGCCGAGCTACACGTTGCACAAGCAACACCTATATAAACCAGCGCATCGTCCCCAGATGCCAGTGAGCTTCGGGAGCTCGACCTGGCTTATTCCGCAACTAGCTACTTCGCCATACATACAAATACACCTGTATTAATCGAGTAATAAAGATCCTCTTCAAAACTCAACTGAGTTTCCAGAGGCCGGGAAACAGTCGAAACCTGTCACCCGCCCTATACACTGAATGGTACATGGTACGTGTTTTTTTTGGATACTTTTAAAAATGCGAAAAAAACGCAGTACCCCTAGCCCATATACATGGTATACAGCCCCAAAAATCACCCCCTGGCGTGTTTTCGGTGATATTTTACCCTTGTATTTATTCTTGCTTGACAGTGATGGATAACGGTGAATTCCATATTTGCAGATATGCAGGAGAAACATATGTACTCTGCACGTGCAACCACACCCGAATTCGGTTAGGGGAACACCCACTGTCACAGCGGGGAGCCAGGGACATGACGTTCCATACCACTCAGTGTGTTTTCGTCCTAAGGGAGCTTTACACTGGACATGCTACCTCATATGGTTCAACCGTTGTTAACTTTTCCGGAATCTCAGCCTGGGTCCACTGTGGATCTTCCAACGAGAGAGTTATCACTTGGTCACTCCCTTTCAATTTATTCAGAGCATTCAGTTCTATAAAGTAACAAAAAATATATAGATATATTCGATATAGACAACACCAATCTACAATATACAATATATTTGGTGAAATTGTGTACCAGAAACTATCACTTTGAGTCTGGCACTTCCGGCGACCACCGATGAGATTTCTTTGCGTTTGAGTTCCATCACTTCTTCGAATTTTTCATTGAAATACAATTGAAGGAGACGTGTCGTGTGCTAAAGGTCACATATTACAAAATTACTAGGGTGATACTGTAGACATTGAATTTCAGTCTTAGATAATAAAGAGACCTGTGTGTTTTTCACGCTCCAATTCATCTGCATGTATGTATGCATCAGCATTTGGGAACAGACTAAATCCTGACTTCCGATAAACTGATCCGCTGAAGACACACTCAAATCATTGAAAGCTTCATCGTTAACTTCTCCTTTGTTTTCAATCACAGTATTACCAGTCATCGATAAAATACTAACGCTGGTTAAATTTCTGAAAACAATCAAAAAATATAATACATATGTATGATACTATTCAAAACCCATTCAGAAAATTAATTTATATCACACTAAATTCTAAAATTCTAAATTCTAAATTCAACATGGTAATGATATACAAAGTTTTCATAAATGCAGTTTGTCAATGTTAAAAAAATTCGGATGTGACCAACCCCTGACTTTATCTATGTATTTGAGGAATATAAGAAGGTTACAAATCAAAATTCGATATTGAACCGTACAGACAGATTATGAAATACTAATAACTATGACAGCATTTTCTAGCAAGACAAAAGTTCTACTTCCGGTTGTCGGATTTTGTTCAAAAATTTTTTATTACTTTAAACCACTATCAGTATTATACACATTAAATATCAAGAAAATAAAAATAATTTAAAAGGTCAAAATAAAATAATGAAATATTGTTTAAAAAAAATACTACTTCCGGTTTACGAATTCTGACCAAAGCCTTATCAGCTCTAATTTAGTGTATAAAGAATGCAAATATAAATTTTCAGTTTGATACGTTCAGGGGTGTGGACAGAATAGTGGGCACAACATTTTTGACCTTTTTAAGAGGAAAAAATTCCACTTCCGGTTTATTGAATTTAGTATTTTTTTTTATTTTCATCACATTGATAGAAGAATTATACTTGAATTTTTTCATGAAGAACACATATGTTTAAGGGGTCAAAAAAAATAGTGGAAGACAATCGAACAAGAGTAAACTGCCACTTCCGGTTGAGGGATGCATACCAAATTTTATACATAACTTTTTATTACGCTTAAACTTCTAGAAATGAAATTTCAGTTCAATAAACCAAAAGGTTTCTGAGAAAAACATAAAAAAAACCTCGATTCTCCAGAGTAAAAGTACTACTTCCGGTTCAGATAAAAATATAAGGTTATAAAGATTATTATTTCTATTACATGTAAAAAAACTTCATCCCGATTCAGTTAGCGGTTTGGGAGATAATTGAATTCAAAAACTTAAAAAAAAAGAGGACACCTATAAGGGGAGGTACCATTTCCGGTCAACTTAAAAATTTGAAAAAAATTCACGTCGTGTCGATACGAATTTCAGTACCCGATACTAAGTTTCAGTTCGATAGGACTAACGGTGTTCAAAAAATCCCCAAAATACACACACACACACACACATTTTTTCTAGATTATGAAAACGTGATCAGTGATCGATTCTGAGTTCGAATCTTCATCAAAATCTCGAGTTCGAATATTCGCATGATCACAAAACTTCATCTATTGTTACTACGTACATATGTAGATAAAGTAAAAAAAATGTAATTTATATACATATGTATTTCCACAATTCCAGTCAGACTTATAAGTAATGATTGAATTTTCAAACCGCCAAATTACGAGCTAACCATTGTATGTTTATGAAAAACGCATATTATATACTTATATATGTACATAGTATTGATCAAAGTCTTCCAAGACAGCACCAGCGAATCACTCTTGTCCGATTCCAGAGATTTTAAAATGTTGCACATTTCAACTTCGATGTCTTCGGTGCTGCTTGCCGGCAAAAGGGCATAATTTTCAACAGCCTTTTTGCCGAATATTGGACATAGCTCTTTCCCGACCGTTTCCACGGTGTCCCAACACATTGACTTGATCCACGCGGTAATGCGATCCTGAGCTTCGATTTGATTCTCAAATGCCACTTTCATATTCTCCCTCTCGGCAGTAGCCTAAACATAAACCTAATTTTAGAAAATATTATTAAAAGTCAATGTACAGATCATTCCATTTACAAAAGCTCCCCGCTCAGTGTTCAAAAGTAATGCAGTAAAAAGCAATGGCGATCCTTGGAGTGAGGGTGGGCCTTTATTAATAGAATGACTTTTGAGTGTTAATCTTACATCTTCAAATAATTTCTGGTTGGTTTTTGTATGCATTCTGAACACATCCAAAGGTAGACGATACAGAGGATCTACATTTTCATTATCATTCAGCAGCATTGACAACTTCCCTTTCAAAACTTCATACCGTTGGACTATTACATCACGCTCTGCCGACCATTGTTCAGTTTCTTGGATTTCCTCCTCCCGCAACTTACGGCTGATCCACATTTCTAATAAATTTAAATTGCAATGCCCACACATTATTTGCTTAAATCTAAGCAAAACACGAATGATAATTTATTGGTATTCAATATGAGTTATAATAACACACATATCATTAGAACAATATTTTTTTACCATTACATATGTAGGAATCTAGCACGACTTGTGCTATTACGAATCAAAACCAGTGATCTCATCATCTATCTTGTACAAACATGCATAACTCAAGGGCAACGTCCCCTTCGACCATTCCAGAAGAAAGAGTTCATCGCTCGATCGTAAAACGAACGAAACCCAACAGTGATGTCATCAGCCAACCGTAACACATGTCTGAAAAGTCTTTTACGCGTGGCACATGCCCGCATTCTTAAATGAACGACGTCCTGGCGCTGACCCCATAGCTATAAACCACACGTGTACCGAACACACGTGCCTCGAAAATAGGTCAACACGTGTCTCTAATACACGTGTCCTGGAAACGAAGACAAAGCATCTGCACACGGCACCCTTTAAGCCAGAACGTATATAAAGCGACGCACCAGCTCCCAACACCAGAGTGAACCTCTGGAGTTCACCCAGCTCACTTTTCCGAAGCTCAACCTCTTCGTACATACAATATTTTATTTATTTATATATATATTTAGCTATCAAGCTAATTTAAAAAATACATCTTAATTATTATACTTAACTTAACCAATTGAAAAATAATAAACGATCCTCTTTCAAACTCAACTGAGTTTCCATAGGCCGGGAAACGGTCGAAACCTTTAACCCGTCCTATACATACATACATATATAATATAAGGAAATAACGCATACCAGTCTGTTCGTCGAATAAGTGGCGTATTTTGGATTCACAAACTTGATCTTTTTTGTAACATATTTCCAACTTTCCGGAGCGCCTTGGCGTTGGCTTCGACTCAATCAACGAGTACAAAACCATATTTCCACATTTGGTCAACGACACCGCTATCTCATTATTAGAATCTATTATGAAACTTTTTATTTCTTCGTCAAAACGATGACACACCACAATTTCACACACTGAAACGTTCATTCATATTATCAAATAAATAAAACATACATATGTATGTGTAGAAACTACGCCATAAGCTGTATATCTAGTTAATACAAACTGTCATCAATCACGGGATGTATTTGAACTAAATTTATAATATAGTTATTCCAATGGGCGACTCTAGCCCTATTATTTTCAACAAACAGTCCGTTTATTTTATATTTTGAATATATTTCATTCGCAGACTCCAAATACGGCAAATTCTCCTAAAATACACTTAAAATGTATACATCATAGATACATATATCAAATAAAACATTACAAATGCAAAAAAATGTACACACACTCATCAACACTTCATAAATGTTAATTTTTCTTGTACTACTTTGCAGAGTCATCAACAAATGATTTGTCCCATAGCAAGCAAGCTCATTAAAAGTCACATCTTTCTCTCTAATTTCTATGGCTTTGGCTTCCTCAAGATTATAAAAAAACACTGCTTTATCTAATAAATATTAATAAGTTATTATATTTTAAATATGTAAGTTCCATTTCAATTATTTCAATTAAAATAACCTCTTTCCAACAGGGCCATCAAAAATAGCTGGCCGTTAACTTCGGAAATGCAAATGTTGTTCAGCATTTTATTGACATCGACAAAGTATACAACATTGAGATTCCATTCATCTGAAATCTATATAAAAGATACATCAATACAGAGATGTCCACACCTTCCAAACAACACAAGACACTGCTCGTTGATGACTTGGCGTAAATACATGCATATAAATATGTAAATACTATGAACTACTTCTTTTGGTTTATTATTTATTATAAATATTGTATTATATTCTCTGACTTTTCGTTTCCAACTCTGTAAATATGTTGATTAAATTAGCTATAACAACGGTCACTCAGCTGTCGACCATTGATTTTGATCCCAAGATTCTCTCATTTCCTACACATATCCTCAAGTACCATAATAAATATCTTAGGAGTGATAGTATCAGCTAGTCAAACAATTTTTTCAACATGATATAAGGTAATTCTTATAACCTTCAAATAAAATATCTCTCCGACGTGCATCGCCGATGCCAGGAACTCCTTTTCCCGATTCGACCAGACTATTCTGTCGATCCGGTGTTTCGTGATGCACTTTGACGCAGTTTTAGGTGCATTCGCATCGAATTGCATCAAATAAACACCATGCTTCTCTTCAGACCCACATGACATGGCCACCGTTGATTCCGTTGGACAAGATTTTAGACAGAATACGTCGTCTTCAAATTGAAATCTCGATTTCTGAAAATTATCAAAAGTACATTCGATGAATCATAATATAACTTAATCGTAAACAAAATCATACCAATATTCCAGTGGTGCACTTCCATAAACAGAGAACACTCTTTGAGTGCAACGTCAATAACTCTTCACAATTCGGATATAACAAATCGATGGCTGTGATATGTCTAAAATAAATTAGTATATTATTAAATCATAAATGATTTCGTGATGTGTAAATCAAAACTTAACAGATCATTTCTCAACAAACCTTTGCCAAATAGCGACAATATTACAAACGACACGTTCATTGTCCGTTTGTAACTTGAAAACATCACCATGAACAGTGACAAACACCAAATTTTCACCATTGCTCGACGATACCATGGTTGAAATAGCACAATCAAGCTGATGACTCCAAGCGACTGACCACTCCTTGTTTTTCTTCAAGTGCTAGGATTCAAATATATATATATATATATATATTTAAATTTTAAACTTCACAAATTATTTAACAAGACGCTATAGAAGTGACAGTGAAGTCTTTGAAGTTCTAAATGGTATATATTGGTAAACTTTGAGCGATGACGCAAAGCTTCAAAAGTGCTTTTGTAAATGAAATTAAGTATGGCACATAGATATAGAATACCATAGATACGCCCTTACGCTCTAAGCCGATCACCCTGTTGGACCATGCACAAACAAAAAAAATTACAGATCATGCACACTCTCTCTCAGTAGCTAGTTAGCTTCTAAGTCAGAAGGTCGATTGACGTTTTTCGAAAATGCCAACGTATTCAGTGAAATTGTGCTACAATTACTCAAGAAAACATAAAAAGGCGGATGGCATTACATATCATAAGTAAGAATTAATATATAATGTCTTCAATTATAGTAGTATTTTAACATATAATGAAATATCGGCGCGATGTATGTAGTGTTGTATGCAGTGATTGAACAGCGGTCGACAACCTCTGCCACAGATGTCTCTAAATGCACACTTATATATTGTTGGCACTGAAGGAAATTCAGAAATCGATATTAAGTTTAAAACTACAAGCAATGAACTAAATATTAAAGTGTCGGCTTTAAAATTGATCCTTGTGGAATTTACTAATATTTAAATATTGTGATAGTTAATGATGGTTTTATTATAGTAACATACATTTGTAGTTTAATATAGTGTGTATAGCTAAGTATTTTTTTCTTAATATGGCTTTATTAGTTTGGTATACTGTCACGCGGAGTGTCCAATAAAATAAAACTTCAGTGCATGTACATATGTACATAAACTGGTTGCTGACCACTGCCGACCGCTGCGTCGATCTTTTTTTTCACCACTTCCCCGCTAGTTAAACCCCCCGCACCCCTCAGTTAATGGCGACAAGATCTCCAACGAAATTTGTATGTAAAGGCATATCTATGTATATTCTATATTTATGGTATGGAATTTATATAACTACCTGAATTTGTAGACTCGGTCCAAATATTGCAAATCCACCTTTATAATAAGCCAGTATTGGTTTGTGTACATCCACCATTGTTGAAGTCCACTCTTTGGCAATTGCCAAGTGATGTCCGTCTATTGCAACCTTTATATGCAAAACAAAAAAGGTGTAAGATACAATTTTACTAGATGAAATCGGAAACTTTGACCAAATATCAAGAGTAGTTGTGGAAATAGGAGAAAGACTATAGCTATCGATCAATAGTGAACATTATTGATACACCAAGTATAGAAAAGCAAATTTTAAAATAGTACAGAATACAAATCAGCATCTTCGTTAACAGCGTAGAGGCTTCCTTCATTCGTCCAAACTACGTCTACGAAATGTGTCGTCTCTTTATACAGTGATCTGTTTAAGAGCAAACATGTTTTGTATGTCGGAATCACTTCCCACACGCTAAAATTACTATCCCAACAATAACAAAACAGCAGAGAGTTTGTACTCGATCTGAAAATTGAAAACCCACATCATTTGCGTTTCGTATTCTATCCTTACCCTAACATTTACCTAAAGGTGTTTACCTAAAGGTGTGCCTCGAGCTTTCTACATCGATATCGTAACAAATCAACTTCTGTTCCGTTCTCCAACTCCACACGACTATCTGACGACTGGGATCATCAGACAAAGCAACCACATATTCACCTTCCGTCAACTCCAAAGTTAAGAAAGTCTTCAATTTGCTATCTAAAATAAGATCCTCTCAATAAAAAATGTTATAAAATTCATATCAAGATTGAAACATGTATACCTTTTATTTTAACCATCGTCTTAAAATCAGGATATGTCATCATGTATATGTGGGAATGTTCACACTTTTCAGCGAAAGCAAAAGCATACATATTTTTATGACCTGAAAGAATAATGATGTCTACAGTGGTGAAGATTTCTTAGTATGTATTTGTTGACGGTAATATTACCGATGAAACATTGCACTCCATCTCCGGTTGTCTGATCTTGAGCTGTATAAACTGATTCAATATGTGAAGTCAGATTGTGAAATATGATGTGCATGCTACTATGCATGGCGATGACATCTTTATTGACAAATGTCAGCCTCTCCACGTTGTTTAATATAGTCCATCTTTATAATTGAAATGAATATATGTGATTTAAATAATCGGCAGAACTCAATTGCATCTATTATGAGAAAAAAATTCTACAAACCTGACCGTGGTGGTCATTTTTCATTTATTGAATGCAACTGCCAAGTAGTTTTTGTTTGTAAATATATCAAATATTGATTTTGTAACTAAGGACAACCATTTCCAATTCTTATAAAGCTTTGTATTATTCATAGGGGACAATTTAAATGCACATTTTATAATACAAATTTATCGTAAGCATTTCATAAAATTTGTGAATTAAATAAAATATTATATCATTAAAAAATATAAATGTAAAATTTAAATATAATGCAACCTAAAAAGAATGAAATGCGCATTAACGCTGAGCATTAAAGATAGGCAACGTTCCCAACATTCCTAATGATCAGTGCCGGTTTTAGGAGGGGGCTGGGTCGGGGGGCGCCGAGTATGTTGGGGCGCCACTCCATGCACCGAAGGCGCTTTAAAATTTAAAATTAGAATTGATCATTTGAAATTGAAACTTATCGCCATAGGGTGCAAGGCCGGCACTGCTAATGATAACAGCCCCAACCTACCACTACCACCGAACACCTCCACTTTTGCAACTTTACCATGTCTCTCGACCGTTACAATGATTAAAGGGCTGCTAGACAGTTAATTTTGCAAATAACAATAGACTGTTCCATTAGTGTTCAAAGCAATAGAGCAAAAAAGCATGGTTTTTCTTATAAATTAACAATAGTGACCCTTTTTTATGCCGAAAGCACTATATTTTTCATATTTACTGCACCTTTTAATTGTTTAATAATCGAAACATTTTTTATTATTTCTTACTACAAATAAAAAATTGTTTAATGTAGCATTTTATTTTATTTTAGAGAAATATATTTATTTAATGCTCAATTTCTTTTATCCTAATGCGCAAATGATTCGTTCTAAGAAGAAAAGCTATATTTTAAATGCACCGTTAAATCGTCCCCTTATTCATACTGCAATCCAGCTACCCCTGTATATTTACTAGCGAATGTATCCAAATTTGTACTACTGTTGCATTAAAAGTCATCATATTGCGCTACAATGGTCAATTAAGTCAACACAAATGAAATGAAAACAATATAAATGAACCAAAAACTTTGAATGATATAAATTGGTTCATTTATAAGAGTGGGTGGGTGGGGGGTGGGGATCAACTTCAGATTTCAAGAATGTAGATAAATGAAAAAAAGAAGTAGGTTGATGACGTATTTTATTTTATTTGCACAAACATTTAACACATTCCGTTAATAGCATAAGCAACAATGTTGCACTTTTTTTTAAGAGTGACATGAAAAAAAAACCTATACTATTTATTACACATCGGCATGACTTTGTATGTATGTATACTTAAAATGAAAATAAATATGTAATGTATCTACATACATATGTAAACGAGATTAATCGAAGAAAACTGGCAAAATCTGCATATTGGTGCTTTTGAATAGTATGTTCCGCCAAAGATTGTATTTCTCTATAAAAGTCCATTTGCAAAGGCACTATGGAGGTTCACTAATCATTGGCTAACGTTCATATATAAAATAAATGTATAAAAAATGTTTATTTTATATGGCTTTTGTATGAACATATGTACATATGTAGCCCATTATATTACATTTCACGTGTCATTTTTGAACCATACATATTAATATGTATTTCCATAGTGCCATGAAGTACTTTTCAAATATAATTGATATTTAAAAAACAAATAAATAAAAAAAATTGATTGTTCTCGATTATCACAATTAAGTTTTATTTCATTAACCAAAAACTGTGTCTGATTCTGAAAAATGATAATTCAATCTACCGGTGATCATGCAAAATTACCAAATTAATCACATTTGTAATAATAAATATATATATGTATGTATATATATATATTGATAGAGAAGAAACAGAATCTTAACCGTTTGCCCGCGGCCGTCTTCTATGGGATTTTGAGCCTTATATGCGCCTATTTCAACTGTTTTAAGGTTCAAAATTGGTTGAATATATTACTGAGAGTTGAATGCCATCTATTCAATTTGCTTAAAATAAATATATACCAGTCAAAATAAGTTTTTTGTGGAACCATACTGAAACCTCGTTTATACGACGTCACGTCTGTTGAACAATGGCGACGATACGTCTCAATTGTATGAAGAATGATTATTTGACAATTAAGCCAAAACTACGAGATATATTATGTATTTTATTATTTAAAATAATACTTTGTGTTAATTAACATATCTGGTTACTTGAGTAAATATTAAAATCTGTATTTAAGGTCGAAAACTCGATTGCCAAATTCGCGAAAAAGGTGCCGCCGCGTACAGGGCTTGTTCGTTATATTTACTGCCGCGGGCAAAGGGTTAAAACAATATGTATTTACATAAACTAAGAAAAATGTATTTTTATTTACAAAATCAAACAATCGTATCAAATGAGACAAGTATAAATTTCTTCACCGGCATTAAAATACAAACCAATTTTAAACTAAAGCAACAACTTTCAACATAACATTACTTCTATATCCATTACTACTTCATTTGCGAAAACATCATGGAGTTTGAAAACAAACATAGTTCGATAGTTTTAAAACTACTCTCATATCCTGAAAAGTGATGTTTATTATTATATATATTTATTTTGTAACATTTATAGATGGAAAATATGGACTTTGTCAAAAGTGCCTCCACAATGCCTCAGTAAATGAAACGAAGTATGCAAAGATTTCATTCCGAAAGCAGAAACTCATATATATGTATATAACCTGAGATAAAATAAATATAACCTATAATGTATTGCATAAATGGAGAAGTCGTCGGAAAAATCTCAATCAAGTGACATTATTAATTTTTTTTTTTGTATTTTCGACCGCGATTTTAAATCCTCGCCATTTAGACGAGTGGTACGAATCGAACGATGTACGTACTTGTGTACGTATGTACGTATTCAGCACACCGTGAGGTTTTGTAAGCTCGTTGTGCGATGAATGTGACGGAAACACCCCATCGCACACACACCAGACTCCCCCCATCTCGTTTACGGTGTGTGATTTTTACAATGACAATTTCGATTCGAATTCCAAATCGCTCGAAATTCAACGTGACAGGTCCAACGCGGGATGGACTACGTCCGTTACTATTTCAACTTCTTCGGACCGAATATGAGATCGGCATCAGGGGCGCCCTTCGGATGCTGGTATTTGTGGCGCACATGCTGGCCACGGTTTGGGTTCCCGCTGCTTCCACCGCCGGCTCCTCCACCACTCTCCGTGCCGTACTCCTCCTCCTCTTGGCGCTCGGTGATGTTCAAAGTCAGCCTACAATCGCATTCAATAAATTAGTATTGAAATTACAATATATACATATATATATATACGGGTCTACCTCACGGAACCGAAAGTGAAATGGTCGAGAAAGCAAATATCGAAAGGCAAACATCGAAAATCGAAAGATCTTAAGTCGAAAGATCAAAAAAAAAGGGTGCATGGTGAACGGTACTGTTGCGCAGGGGTGGGTGGAGGATCCAAGTAAAAGGCCAACAGTCGTTTCACAGCATTTATTGTTGATTAAGGAGATACACGCACTGGCAGTGCTCAGTCCAGAATGACCTGATATCGCCTACGTACCGCCTTATAAAGGGTAGATCTCTTAGGACGTCTAATCTGTTTACCTGTTGTATAGTCACGTATTCGGATATGTATTTCCACGACATTGGGTCTCCCGTACCGATTCTGAGAAAAGACTAATAACGGTCATTGTTTAGCCTAAATGCACTTAGAGTCCAGATATAATCCTGGAAGTAAGTGCAAGCACTTAGTTAATCCGATAGCAGATATCCGTTGGTCTAAGTACAAGCCGTTAGTTAATCCGTTAACAGATAACCTTTGAACGGTCACATAGTCTCTGGGATTCTATTCGCTTAATCCGCGGCGTACGTAACAGTACTATGTATATATAATGTATACATATCAGTGGCATGCGGTAAAGAATTGCTAAAAAATGAAGGCGGCGCTTACAAACAAACATCTCAATCTTCATACGCGGTTGAGATTCGCGAAGAGCTGGCCGATAAATAAACCGATAGCAAGCACCTGTTTCAAATAAAATGCAATCAAGTATGGCGCGCGTTCAGCCAATGAAGTATGTGAAATATATTGTAACGTGGGAATATTATGGGGATTATCCGCCGCCCAAAGTACATTCGAGGGCTAACAATGGAGACCCCCGAATTGGCCTAGCGGGACTCTAAGTGGTCGTTAGAATTTCTAGAAACTCGAAGGCGTCAGAGCGCGATAGCGTGAGACCCACTTAAAACTGTATATGCCTAAACAATAAAGAAACAAACGGATCGGGGAAGCTGTAGTGAGCGACTTGCCCTTTATAAGGAGGTACTTAGGCCCGGTCTCCCACACGGGACCGAAAGTGAAACGCCCGAAAACGCAAAGATCGAAAATCGAAAGATCAAAAAAAAAAAGGGTGCATGGTAAACGGTACTATGTATATATAATATATATGAGTGGCATGCGGTGAAATTATCTCCCTTTTTTGTCATACAGCCTTGTTTAATGTGCGCGCGCAGAATACGTGAGGAAAAGCCTGTTCTTCTTGTTCCTGTTGTATCCTGCTCGCGCAAATTAAGTAAGTATGTACAACGGGGGGAGAGACCCTTTTTTTTATCTTTCGACTTAAGATCTTTCGATCTTTGCGTTTTCGGGCGTTTCACTTTCGGTCCCGTGAGGTAGACCCACTTAGGCCATATCAGATCATTCTGGCACGAGCGCTGGCTGCGCGTGGACCTCGTGAATCATTCAATAAATGCTGTGAAGCGACTTTGGCCTTTCATTCGGATCCTCAACAATATAATACATAATTTTGTTTTTTAATTAAATTAGATATATTAGCATTTCTCGATAGGATTTTGAAAAACATCATAGCAGCTTTGGGTTTACAATTTTATCATTAAAGAACTGTGCTAACAGTTTCATAAACCAGTTTGGTGGACGTTGTCATCAGTCTGCATGCGAAAAATAGCATCTAAGGCGTTTAACAACACAAAACTAACGGAGAAGGTAAGAGATTTACCCGACCAGGTTGCATTCCGAAGCATCAACTTGTATATGCAAACAATTCTTATTAACAAGGGTTAAGCCTTTATAATAAATAAGGTTAAACGGTACTGAAATGAGTGTGAATATCACCTTTTAACCCTTTCCATTTCCAGTCGATTTGCCATAGCTTGCTCTTTCAAATTTGTCGCCATGTCAGACGGAGCGCTAAACGATTTGTACTGTTGCTTCGTGCCCTTCCGTACCATCAGCACAAACTCCACGTTATCGTTGCCTTGCTGCAATGAACAAATTCAATATTATTAAAAATCAAAGCCTATACATATTTCATTAATAATGGCAAAATACAGTAATAGGTATATATGTAACACTGAGAAACAACAATTAACGGAGCGGAGACTATTCAACCTGTACTAAATTTGACCCATTGAATTCGATTATGATATGATTTTTGTTGCCTTCTTCTCGTTTCTGAGATATGAACGTTTAAAAAATGCGCAATTTTTACTTATTTTTGGCTTTTGCAGTCTTGAACTCAAAATATATATTCCTATAATATTGCTGTGTGAAAAGTGAGTATTGAAATCGGTAGTCGGATGTTTTTTCTATTGATTGTGATTTTTTTTTGCTTAAGAAATACTTACAATTAATTATCTGGCGAATTCTAACAGTAAAATCTATAAAAATTGCCCACTTTTATTTTTATTTTACATATATACCAGAAAGGCCTTACAGGTAAATCCCAATGCGCCTTCCTGGCCAATTACAAATACAAATGCAGCATTTTTTTATTATAAGTCGTTGAATTGCGAGACACTGAAAAAACTCGCAAATTAACGAGACATCTATGAATTGTACATAAATTTTTATTGTACATCCATCAAATTTCAAATAGTGGTGACATAGTAGGTAGGAAGGATTTTTTAGCCAATTTTTTTTTCCGGGAACCGTTTCAACAATGAAATCAGAGAAAATTGGCAAACTCTGATAGGAAACGATCAACCTGGAGTCACAAATCCAGGTCTGACCAACAGCATACTCTGAAAAATTCATTTTCATTCAGGGATAGAACCCGGCACCTTCTTGTCGGTAAGCAGAAGCTTAACGTCCGAGCTATGCTGCTGGTGGTACGGAATTTTAAACGCTCATATCTCATAAACGACAATAAACCAACCAAAATCATTGTCGTATACGAATTTAGTGGGTCAAACTTAGTAACGATTGATTAATCTCTACTCTAGTAAGTAAAAAACTTGATTTTTTTGTTGCTCGGTGTAATCATAATCATGTCAAAACATTACTCATACAGGTGGGATTCTTCTTACAGAACTACATATACAGTGCCGGTCACTGAAATCGCAACCCCTTACAAAAACACGAAGAAATCATTTTACGCGTTTATTTAGATTTAAAGTCACGCCCAAATGATTTAAAATGATGGTAAATATCATTTTAGTTATTTGTGGGTTAATATGTACGTTAGAAAAATGTAATAAAAACGAACTACGACAAATTAAGCGTGAAGGATATTTTACGACCAATGTCTTCTTCACGCATTATTGCTGTAGAAAATAAAGCCCAACACTTTTGAACATTTTTTTAATTGAATAACAACGTATAGACACATAAGAATAAGATAATAAATGCTCCCCCTTTTGTTTTAATGACTGCGACAATTCCCCAAAGCATGGAATTTACGAATTCCTCGAGGATTTGTAATGGAAATTTCTCAAATCATATTTTTTGGATAGTACTTTGTAATGATGTTTTTGCTGATTTCTCGTTCAAATCGGGGCTTTTTCCAGGCCAAGTTAATGTTAGTACTCTGAGTTGTTGTAAATAAGTCTTCTCCTTTGAAAAACTTATTCAAATATCACATCTTTTTGTATTTATTATTATTGTACACATACAAATGCATAAAATAAAGAAAAAAAATGCGATTTTGCAAAAATGCGGGAAGGTGCATAATCGTCTTGAAATATGACGTCATGACACCTAGAAAAGTGTTTTTCTATTGATAGTATGAGATGATCTTTTAAAATATTTTTGTAAATTTCAACATTCACGAACCCTTTCAATAAATGTAATTCTTCCAACTCCATAATAAAAAAACATCCCCAGATGATTATACTCTGAGGGTGCTTTGCTGTATTCCGGGTGCAATTTTTCTTGTAGCGTTCTCAACATTTACGCTGGAAATTTTGCAACCCACCCGAGCCAACCATGTTGAATTTGGATTCATTCGAGAATATGACTCTTCGCCAATCCATTTCAATCCAAATTTTGTGTGTTATGGCCCATTCCAAGCGTGCACGCATCATTTTCGGTTTATTCGTCGGTCTCCTTGCGAAAAGTTCACTATCTCTAAAGTGTCAACGTATAGTTTCCACACTAATGTCGATTGAAAACCTTTCAGGAGCATCTCGTCTAATTTCTGTAACAGTTTTGAACCTGTCGTGTAATGATTCGCTTGTCAATAAACGATCTTCCCTCCTAGATGCCTGTCGTTTCGATCCAGTTCCCTTTTTTCGTTGTAACGTTCCAAATTCCCGTTCTTTCTTCAAGATTCTGAAGACAGTGGATTTGGAACATCCTACTCTAGCGGAAATTTCTTCACAACTCACCATATTCGATATAATTAGCTGCACTTCGTATGTGTTTTTCTGTTCTGCGGCATGTTTCTTCATATTATATTGTTTCCACTCCGAAACCACACACGAAAATAAGCTCAAATCGAAGAAAGGCTGTGTATTTAAATAACTAAGTAGTAAAAAATCCTAATATATAACGATTATAGGTTTTATTACCCGAAAATCGTAAAATTTAAGGGTTTGCGATTTCAGTGACCGGCACTGTATAGCACTGTTTCGAAAATGATTTACCAGCTTGAAGCAATCGATATGTGAATCTTA